>NC_085841.1:196796956-197096956 GCF_035594765.1 Anolis carolinensis
TTCGACAACACTGAATATGTCTTCTAAGTTATACATTGAATAATTTGAAATAAGGGTAGAATGTAGACCATGTCTACTTCTTTTGGCCTTCACATTATTTCATGATGTAATGCTTTTCTCATAGATATTTTTTGCATTTGGTTTTGCTGTTTGTTTTTGTGATGGAAAGGAGAAAGCCTTGACAACATGCAGTCTAATTCAAGCCAGTCGCATAAATCTAAGTATTGTAATCACTTTTTAATAAATTTATAATTGGTTCACAACATCTTTAGATGTATATTGTGATGCTATATATAAAGAGGACAGTGTAACACATATAGCACACTTGAATATGATTACCAATTTTTGAAAGTCCCGTTATTTGAAATGCTTCCCTTTCCCCTATTGGCACTTGTGTTATTTAGTTTTCTGACTGGACAAATAATCTGATTGTGTTTGACTGAAAAGCATGTCACCTGAAAATCTGAACAGCCGGACGTCCTCTCTCAGATTGTGTAATTCGTTCAAGATAATCCTTTACAGACAGCACAGTGTCCACAATGTCAATATTTATTCCAATTGCTGTGTGGTAGATTAAAATGAAGTAGGGAATGCAAAGCAGGCCTAACCCTAAAACCAACTGAGATTTTTTTTTTAGTAAATACTAGTACTCATCAAGCTTATTTTTAACCAAGTGTTCTTCTTCATGGTCTCTGTGACTCACAGAAATGGGTCACTTGTCCCTGCACAGTGCATCACATGAACTTTCTAGAGGTACTCTGTATTACATAAGCATTGGGGCAGTAGCCCTAGCTACTCCTTGTATGTTGCATCAGCTTACAAATCATCATCATCATCATCATCAAGAATTGCTAGAGTGTCTGTCTGACATTTTGACTCAAATTTGATTTGATTTGTCATGTTCTTCTTTGCTTTGGCTTGCTTTCTACTTCTGTATTTCTGGTTTGATTCAGGACTTCATCAGACATTGTGTCCACTCCATTTCTCTACTCTTAAAACAGACCCATGGAGTTGATCAGATGATGCAAGAGCATTCTGTAGGTTCCCTGTGTTTCTTCATTTTTGAAGTGTGTAGAAACAGCTCTTTGGCTTAGAAATGGAGATGAGCACCAACCCCCAGAGTCAGACATGACTGGACTTAACGTCAGGGGAAACCTTTACCTTTTACCTATAGAAATGGGAGGTTTGAAAATTGGCCAGAAATCATCTCCAGTGGTCTCTTGCACGTAGAAATGGCAAAAAGCGGGTAATATAATGTGGAATGGAAGTGTTGTATTTCTCTGTCTTCTTTCCTTTTTGTGAAACAGGAGGAGGCCATCTAGTACGATGGGGGTTAATAAATTAACCAGTTACTTTACAGACAGAACACCACAGAACACAACACAAAGAAGACGATTATGAACTCTTTCCCCAAACTCCCTTGTGGGATGAGGACATGTCTTGATTTATGAGTTTGTATTATCTGATTGTTGGTCTGGCCTCTTCGGGCTGTTCCTTTCCAAGGGAACTGTTTTATGGCTTCCTTGGGTTCTTTTAAGAGGTGTACTAACTGTGGAGGAAATATGGCTAAAGAAAAGACAGGCACACCTTTCTTTGGGAGAAGACCACAAAATCAGATCGTGATCATATTGTCACCCCAGGCCAGATAGAGACATGATTTGTGCCTTAAGCTGTGTTACATTGAACAAGCCTTGTTGGCTGCTACTCAAAATCAACTATTTTTCTTGTTGACGTTACACTTCATGCTCAAATTTGTTACCAACAGCTTCAGGCCTTTCCATGAGGATTGCCCTCAAATGTTGTCTTATGGAAACCCTTTCACATAAAAGGGGATTGGACTGTTCCACTCTGATTTAGTGGTTCAGGACAGAGTACCTTCTTCTACATTACATATTTCTTTAACTCTCAAAACTGCTCTAGCTAGATCCTGATAGTGTAATCTAAAATTGACTCTTATCTCAGGATCCTCAAAGGCTTCCTCATAAGCACCATAAGAAAAAGAAAAGGTCTTAAGATATGGAGAAGGAAGTCCAATAGCAAGCTTCTCAGCACTCCAAAGTGGTTCCTAAGACTCCTGACTGTGCTTCCTCTCCAGTTCATCACAATAATAGTTCATGTTCCTCAATTTTGATGGGCTCTAGGCATTCATCCACTGGACAGGGCTCAGGATTGACAACCACGATCCCAGAAGTATCTACTTCATCTGTGATTGCTGTTGCCTTAGGTCAGTGGTTCTCAACCTGGGGTTCCCAGATGTTTTTGGCCTTTAGCTCCCAGAAATCATAACAGCTGGTAAACTGGCTGGGAGTTGTAAACCAAAACATCTGGGGACCCCCAGGTTGAGAACCACTGGCTTAGATTATGAAGTTCTCCCCAAAAAACCCCTGCGAGTCCTCCTTTGGTGAAACGAATAAAGTCTAATCTGTAATGACTGATCTTCCAGAGGATACATCATCTTGTGTTGTCCAGCCTTCAGTACTGGCTCCTGAATTCCTAAAGATCTCACCATCATCATTCGCTGCTCCGCCCTTCATCTGACTCCAGTTCTAGTTCATTTTCTTTGTCTCATTGTTGGTGCCTTCATGGGTACTTTCTAAAACATTGATGTCCTTACCAAGTGAAATCTCTTTCTTTCTCTGATAGGTCCCCCTTGTAAAGACCTTACTGTTACTATACTGATCTTCTGTCTGTCTCAAAGACTTTCTAGCATGACACTTCCTCTACCTGTAGTTAATAACTTACTATATTTCTCTGACCTCTATCCTTTCTTCATCATGCCTTGCCTTCTCTTAGACCAGTTGTTCTCAACCTTCTTAATGCTGTGACCCCCTAATACAGTTCCTCATGCTGTGGTGACCCCCAACCATACAATTATTTTCATTGCTACTTCAGAACAGTTATTTTGCTTCTTTTATGAATTATAATGTAAATATCTGATATACAGGATGTATGTCAATTCATTGAACCAAATTTGGCACAAGACTACCTGATATGCCCAAATTTGAATACTGGTGGGATTGGGGGGATGGTTTTGCCATTTGGGAGTTGTAGTTGCTGGGATTTATAGTTCACCTACAATCAAAGAGCATTTGGAACTCCACCAACGATGGAATTGAACCAAACTTGGCACACAGAACTCCCATAACCAACAGGAAATACTGGAAGGGTTTGGTGGGCATTGACCTAAAGTTTGGGAGTTGTAGTTCGCCTACATCCAGAGAGCACTGTGGATGCCAAACAATGATGGATCTGGACAAAACTTGGCACAAATACTCAATATGCCCAAATTTGAGCACTGGTGGAGTTTGGGGAAAATAGACCTTGGCATTGGGAGTTGTCATTGCTGGAATTTATAGTTCACCTACAAAGAGCCCCTTGAACCTCATCAATGATCGAATTGGGCCAAACTTCCCACACAGAATCCCCATGACCAACAGAAAATACTGGTCATTGGCGACCCCTCTGAACTCCCCTCACGACCCACCCAGGGGTCCTGACCCCTAGGTTGAGAAACACTGTCTTAGATCCTTAGCCTGCTGCATTGGCATCCAGGAAACTAAAGGCTTAGGCAGGAAGTGTGCTGGTATGGCACGTAAGGAGTGGGTAGGTCTACTACCAAAATGCTTCTGTAATAGCTCAAAAAGGTCCAAATGATTCACTGTGCAGGCACAGGCAATCTGTTTGAGTTCATAGATAACTATTCAAAGAACTACATTCACAGGTAAGCAAATCTGTCCATTTTATACATCACATTTCAGAACAAAAGAAGTCTGCTTTGTGGACATAATTTGTTGTACACATCGTGCGGATTTATTCTGGTCTAGTTATTTCTCTACATTTGTGTATGTTCTTAAGCCTGTGCCCTCAATTAACATGCTGGGTAGTATTGACTGCACAGAGCATTAGCTATCTTGTTGGCAGCCCTACATGATAACTACTCCTGCTGCGTTAATACAATGAGAAGGTCTGATATCCCCAAAAGAACTGATTTCCTCGTTATAGGTCAGCGCCTTTCTCATATCTCTAATAAGATTGAGTAGAAAATAGCATGTTCTGCCAAGTGAAATGTGGAGAATGATGGTTGTTCATTCAGCTAAGACCAAACAAATCTCCCAGTGTATTATGTGTGCGAGAGCAGGAGAGTGCGAGAAAGAGCTCATAGCTGGTTAGCATGCAAGACAAAAGTATGCATTAGAGGCAGTCTCTGGAAAATATAAATCTTAAGCATATGCCTGACATTTTCCAAATGAAGATTTTTAACAAAGATACTCGTTCTGATTTATGTCACTCTCAGAGGCAGAAAAGGAGGAAGTGGGATAAATGGCAGAATAAATGTTATATGCAAATACTTATATCAAAAATTACAATGTCTGCTCTACAGGGGAAAGCAGTTTCAATTAGGGGTTTTTGGTGCAGATATGAGAATTTCTTCCATTCCCCTATTTGTCATTTTTGGTAGTAGACCTCAACTCCGAAGTCTCAACTCTGAAGTCTTCCGTCTTTCCAATTCTCTAGACATGTTACAAAATGAGCATCCCTTGCCCGCATTCTGACATCTGAAATTCTCCAAAAATCCAATATTCTTCATAGGAGAGACTGAGATAGTCACACCTTTGGTTTCTGAACGTTCAATGTCCACATCTACAATAGTGGTTCCCAACCTTTTTTTGACCAGGGCCTACCTGACCAGGGACCACTTTGACTAGGGATCACTCTCCAATATTAGTACCAAAAGGGTTACAAATCAGTTTTTTGTCAACTTTAGATTTGGTTTGGTTATTTGGGGTGGTGATTCAGCTCTGTGGAAAGAAGCAGAAATAAAATAAATAAATAAAATAAAGAGGAAGGAGGTTCGCAGACCAGATTTTTGTTCTCACAGCCCTCTGCCGGGCCCACAGGTTGGGAACCAATGATCTACACCATAGTTATATTATATATAATTATCAACACACATGATGTATATGATGCATATGAAACATACATGAATTTTGTGTTTAATAATTTGGAATTTCTCTGTCTCTAAGTATTCCTTGTTTAAGAAACCTCAATGACATTAATGGGATTGCCCTAAGTTGACAGGCAGCTTGAAGGCACGCCCTAACACACACACACACACACACAACCTCTTCCTCCTGACCCAATCCATTACACTCTGTGATCTAAACTGGTTCTAGATATATTTATTTTTCTCAAAGAAAGTAAAACTGTGTTCATTTTGGAATATAGATCTGGAATATTTCTACTGGCTATTTCTTGAAGAAATGTTGCAGCATGGAGGCAGTAGCTTGAATGTTGGACAGCAATTCTGAAGACCAGTGTTTGAATCCATGCTCATCCACAGAAACCTGCTATGTCACATTCTCTCGGCCTCAGAGAAAAGCAAGGGCACCCCACGTTTGAACAAATATTGCCAGGAGAAGTCTGCAATAAATTCATTTTAACGTTGCAATGTACCAGAAATTACTTGAAGGTACCCAACAATTTCTGGTGGAGCCCCGGTGGTGCAGTGGATTAAACCACTGAGCTGCGGAACTTGCTGACCTAAAGGTCGGTGGTTCGAATCCGGAGAACGGGGTGAACTCCTGCGGTTAGCTCCAGCTTCTGCCAACCTAGCAGTTCGAAAACATTCAAATGTGAGTAGATCAGTAGGTACCACTCTGGTGGGAAGGTAACGTCGCTCCATGCAGTCATGCCGGCCACATGACCTTGGAGGCATCTATGGACAATGCCGGCTCTTTGGCTTAGAAATGGAGATTTGCATCCCCCACCCCTCAGAGTCAAACACGACTAGACTTCATGTCAGGGGAAAACCTTTACCTTTTACCCAACAACAACATTGTTTATAGCTATTGGTAAAATGGCAAATTGGGGCAAATGAAATCTATAAAAATCACACATCTTTTGAACTACAGGACCCTTATCTCTTATGTAAATGAGTATGCAGAGCATGTTGAAAAAAGATAATAAAAACAGTCTTACACATTTTAAAAATTCCTGAATATGTCGAAGCACCTAGTTTTTGCTAACTCTGAGATTTTTTCAGTATGAGTAACCGAACACATTTTAGGTTCATGTTGTGTAGTGTGTTGATAGATACGATTTAAATGTTTGTATTGAGAGGGGAGAAAAGAGTCTTGCTTACATTTAAAGACTACAGTCTTTCATGCATTGCTGTGACATCCTCATAGTCCTGTTTATGGCCTAGTGTGTTACTTGTTTTGAATGCAGTACATTAAATATCACCTACCTGCCTCAAGGAAAAATATGCAGAGCAGAGAGAAAGAGAGTAATGGATACTGACACTGCAACATGTCTTCATGTATTCTTGCACCGTTAATCAGTTCGTATTACCATTAGAAATCGGGACATTGGAACAAGGTGCAAAAGTTATGTCATATTATCGAAATTAAAGACCAGATTTAATCATTGGATAGTAGAGGGTGTTGAAAGCTTAAAATGAATGATTGCAAAGCTGAAAGTGTATTTACAGAGTTCCTATGGATTCTGTAGAATCATGTTTCTATCTGTTGTGTGTCATCTACAAAACTGATTAATAATTGAAAACGTCTCAGAATCTTGATGTCCCAATAATATTTTGAAACATAAGCTGGTTCAAAACTGAAACTATTTTTCAGTATAGATGGGGAATTATTTCATTTTGATGTTGTCTTCTATGCTGCCTTAAAGGCTGCTTTGATGGACAAGCAGCCTAAAAGTATTTTAACTAATTCCAACATAAGAGGTTTCTTTCTATTACTCTTTTCAGTAGCACAGTCACTGGCACCACACCAGGGAATATTTTTTATAACTTTGACTACATGATGGTGCTACTGCCAGACAATTCCTGTTTTTTAGCACTGACTAAAAAGGGGAATAGGCTTGTACAGTAGACTTCCCGGGGGAATTGGTAGATGCCAGATAAATGTAGTTTCCGGTTGCTTGAGAGTTGCTATTAAAAATAGGCTTAACTAATACTATACTGGAGCCCCCAGTGGCACAGCGGGTTAAACCGCTGAGCTGCTGAACTTGCTGATTGAAAAGTCAGTGGTTCAAATCAGGAGAGTGGGGTGAGCTCCCATTGTTAGCCCCAACTTCTGCCAACCTAGCAGTTTGAAATCATGCACATGTGAGTAGATCAATAGGTATCGCTCCAGCTGAAAGTTAACGGCACTCCATGCAGTCATGTTGGAGGTGTCTACAGACAATGCCAGCTCTTTGGCTTAGAAATGGAGATGAGCACCAACCCTCAGTCAGGCACAACTAAACTTAATGTCAGGGGAAAACCTTTACCTTTAATACTATACAATTATACCATTCCATAAACTCTCTCTTGACTTGCTATTAATATTGAAATACAGTAATTGAAAGCAAACAAAGACAACTTAATTTAACCCTGTTTTATGCATGTATTTTCATTTTTATTTCATTTTCATTTCTTATTTTTTAATGGTTGCTTGAGTTCAAGTTAGCTCAGAGTAAATCAAAACAAACCTTTGCCAAAATATAAATGTGTTAAATGTACCAAATCCAACAGTCTTGTAATTTCATTTGTTTTCCTCCTGGACATAATTTTGTATCACTTCAGAATTGCTCTTCTGACCCCTTTAGGTGGAAGGTCAATTCCACCAGAGTTTTGTCCATTGATGCAGTAGAAAAGGAAGCAAATTTTACTTTCTCCTCCAACCCTATGTGTTCTTGAGATATCCTTTGGAATAATGATGCAATCCATACATTGTGTGGATCCGGTATTAGTGAACTAAGCACTGACCCTGGTTTTATTTTGGGAGCAGGCGGACGATATTTGTAAAAAGTCCTTCCACACCTACCTATGTTTGCTTCCAGCCAACTGGGAATGTGCTGAGCAAAATTCGGAGTGTTCTTGGCTATGGAAGGAAACATAATGTGTTTTGTGTGACTGTTGCAGTGAAAATCTGCCAACTGTGTGAAGCTGTAAGAAATACATCACTGTCTTATATTCTTCTATATATATATATTTTAAAAATCCCACTTGATGTATTAGGATATCATCTCTAATTTTCAGCTGTTTCTGTATAAATGTAATGCAGTGAATATGTATTTTTAATAAGATTTTTAAATTATGAATTTTAAATTATCTGCGGTTTTTAGAATATGTTTTGAGTGTATGTGCTCTTTTAAACGAATGTTTCTTTTAATTGATTTTTAAACTGTTTTTTAACTGATTGCAAAGTCAGTTTGTTGTTCCCTGCATCAATCCATGGGGAAAGGTGGCTAAATAAAAATAAGAACAGCAGCAACAATAACAGCTGGTGGGTCCATCCAAAACAGTCTCCTTTCTTAAGTTTATTCTTTAGCACTTGCCAACTTGGTTTCCTTTCAAATTGAAACAAAAAGGAAAATGGAACATTTTCCTTTCAGTATTATTTAGAGCAGTGCTTCTCAACCTGGGGTCCCCACAATTTTTTGGCCTACAATTCCCAGAAATCCCAGCCGTTTTACCAGCTGTTAGGAAAGCCAAAAACATCTGGGGACCCCAGGTTGAGAACCACTGATTTAGAGTTTCCTTTTTCCTGTCTTCTGGATTCTGCTTTGATCTGTATGCAGGCATTTCAAACTTGTCTTTTAAAGTATGATGGATTTTCTGGGGAAAAATCAGCCTACCTTCCCTTCCTCTTGCTGTTCTTCTTTCCTTGTCCAAGAATTTGCTACTGCGCAGATGTCATGCAAGTTTATGGCACAGTCTAACAGCTACTTTTACCATAACAAAATTCCCATATAAGTTACAGTATTAGAAGTTGCAACTAGGTTTGTGTATTTCGGGTTAATTGCTATCCATTTTTGCTTGCCGGATATTGGAAGCCCCCCATATCCGTTTTCCAGCGCCTCCCGAAAACGGGCACGCTACCAAATGGTCATTTTTGTTCAGCATCCGAAAAAAATTATTTTCAGCCCATTGGTAGCAATGGGGAACTTACGAGGCTCTCCTTTCCCCTGGGAGCCTTTCCTTTGTTTCCTTCATGGGAGTTTCATCAACAAAGTTAAGAAAGCATCTTACCCAGCCTATTATGGGGGGGGGGGGGGACTTCCCACAGTCTCCCCTTCCATATCCTTAAGACCTGGATTTAAAAAAGCATCAGAGTTACCACTCTTAAGTTTCTGGATTCTTTCCCTTCTGTTTGTAGAGGAGGAGACTGGGTTTACTGCTTCTTAAAGCTGTTTTACTCTAGAGAAGAGGCAGGCACATGTGCTTTCTTCTCTCCCAGCACCAGCTGCTTTCCAAGGCATTTTAAGGAGGCCCAGGAAAGGAAGACAATGACCTGGAGCTCACTGGATTTGTCCTCCCTGGACTACCTTAAAAGTCCCCTCACTTCCCTGCAAGGCTGCAATCTCCTTTCTGCTTGGGGTTTTGCTTCCTTAAAGCTGTTTCTACTTTCTACTCTAGAGGAGAGGTAGACTTCTCTTTTTGTTTGCTGGGATTACTATTATTAATAATATTTTAGAAGTATTTTCTGCAGGAGAGGAAGGGAAGGTGAAAAAGAAGCTAAAAGATGAAAGCTCCCAAATGCGTGTGCACCCCACCCACCATCCCTCAGGTCTCCAACTCCCAGTCAGTCCCACTAAATAAAAAGTATGAGGAAAATCCAAAAGATTCAACCATTACAGGCTCCCAAAGGAAACGGAGGAAATGGAAGAAATGAAATCCGTGTACAACCCTAGTTGCAACCAGTGGCAAACGTTTGCGTGGAAGATTTTCACTGGGAAAATGCTGCTAGGGAAAAGATCTGCAGATTTTTTTCAAACCAACCTTGGAAAGGTTGTCACAGTATGTGTCCAGGTTGAAAATGCTCTTGTTTAGTGATTTTGTATGAACACAGAGAAGCATGCAGAAACATCTCTTTCCATTAAGAGTTTACAGAATATAGGCCCTTCATGATCAACAGCTTTGAATCTGGCAGATGAATTGTCCAAACTAATTATCTCCAACCCATTGATTCCTAAATGTGCTGGATAGAGAAAGGTTCCATTGTGCTCAACCAGAATGATCAATGAGGTTGTGTTAAAAGTTTAATTGTGAACTTACACATTTTAACTGTAATGCTGGCCAAATAGAATGCTTGCCCATTTGACAAACATGAATTTCAGAATGGGGAACTGGATAGAAACTGGTTAATGATGTGTGATAGTGCACTAGTCAGAAAAGATGTATTGTGGAATGGAGAGATACGTGCATGTTCATCCATAGTCTTGTAGTGTATGAATTGCACCATCGTTTTTGTCAGAAATCCAGAATTCCAGCTAATAATATCATTGATTAAAAGAAGCTTCCACTTATAAAATAGAGACTTGCTTTTTTGAAAGTACATATTCCAGTACAAATGTAATTATAATCTAGTTTTTTTCTCTTTCAGGATCTACGTTTACACTGAAGGTGCAAGTCAATGACATAATCAGTCATCAGTATCTACGCCAAGCAGTTGTGGAAATCTTTGTCAACTACACCAAAACTAATTCAACATTCACTGGAAATAATGGAGCAGTATTGATACGAGTTCCTTATCAGCTAGGTCTGAGCTTAACAATTGTGTCTTATAAAGATGGTTATATGCTAACGCCTCTGCCTTGGAAGACTGGGAGAATGCCAAGTACGTAAGCCCCTTTCAAAAGCTTATTTTTAAATGGAATGCATTTGAACTTTTCTCCCTTGGGTAATCTATCTAATTGTTATCAAATGAATGCTACTTAATACAATCATCCAAAGTAGGTCATGTCTGGATGCAACAGTAAATGTCATTGTCTTAGAACACGTATAAAATAAGATTCAAATAAATCCATTAAATTTTGAATAATTGAAAGTCTTCACTGAGTATATGCAGGTTATATTGAAGGCTGCAACATGTTCAGCAGTCATAAAAGCTGAAATGAGGGTGAGTAACATATTCTCTCAGATCGTGTATTTTCCAGATAAATCAGAAAAGTTACAGGTCTGCTGCTGGAGTTTTGGTTATAACTTTTTAAAAAGTGTATTTTTACATATATATCTTCTGTTATTTGGTTAATGTCTATTTGTTATATATATAACAAAAAGAATGGACAGTTCTATCCAGGCACAAAATGTGGCCCTGAACGGGTGAAATATACCAGTTTGGAGCCTCATTATGGCCAGTCAATATGCTGTCAGTAATCTCCGTGGCAGAACAGCAGCCCCGCAATTCAGCTGTGCCAAAGCTAGTTGGACATGGCTGGGATTGGGCAGGATCCTACCCACTAATCCCACACATCCCCCTCCCCTGACAGAAAATTGGCATTTATTGGTGCTCAAGGTTGTTTACTTCCTAGTTGCTGCTATGTGACTGAGCAAAGCACCTTGAGAGGAGCAAACCCCTTCCCACTCCTTTCAAGCTGCCTTGCTCAGTCACATGGCAGCAACCAGCAAGTAAATAATTCTGAGCTCAGATAACCCAATTCAAAGCAGATATTGTGGGATGTTCTGCCTTTATATTCTGAGTTATATAGCTGTGTGGAAGGGCCCTGAGTCCACACTGCCATATATTCCAGTTCTTTTTTTAATAATTAATTTTTATTTACATACATTAACAACTTTTAGTAAAACAAAACACAAAAGCAATGAACATTTTACAAACATATAACGCCCCCACCAAGGCCTGAACAAGTATCATTTCCTTTACCGTAAGATTTATAAGTCAACCATTAAACAAATGTCATATCCAAAATTCCTAACCAACCTGATTATATTTTTTTCCTTTTTCACTTTCTAGAACATATTTAATAAAAACTGACCAGTATAAATCAAAATCAGATCTATTAGTTTCCCCCCTGAACACTCTCATTTCCATTGATAATTTATAATTTAAGGCTACATTCCATACCTCGCCCATACCATTGGTTACTATCTTCCAATTCCTTGCAATTATAAGTCTCGCCACTGTGAGATTCTTTCTTTTCCATTTCTAAATTCAACTTTGTGGCAACCATTAATAATGCTAACCTAGCATCCGGAGTGATGTTTGTTCCTATAATGTTACTGATGTCTGTAAATATGTTGTTCCAAAATCTCTTCAACTGGGGGCATTCCCACCATAGATGAAAATATGTCCCTTTGTGCATGCCACATCTCCAACAGAGGTTACTTTGCTTCCTATCCATCTGGTCAAGTTTAACCGGTGTGTTATACCATCTCCATATGACTTTATATACATTTTCTTTTAATTTTATTGACATATATATTCCAGTTCAAAGCAGATAATGTGGGATTTTATTCAGCAGTGTGAAAAGGGCAGTCTTCAATCAGTTGAATCAACCCATAAGTAAATTCTATTGATTCATAGGCTCAACTCTAGTCAGAATAACTTAGCTCAAAATTTTTACATTTCCTAGCCTGGTGCTCTCAAGACATTTTCAACTTGAGATCTCATCTACTCCAACTAATTTGATTAAGACAGGAAGATAGGTAGTTCAAAATTATATGTCGTTTGCCTCCGCTTTTAGTGAGTTTAGAAGCACCAAGTACTGGCTTTAAACCAATTAGAGTTTACACCTGAATTGGAGAACTGTAATTCATTTAAACATTCTCCCCCATGATGGTTTGGTCAAACAAGGTGTCATTAAATACTCTGGTTAAATTCTGGAATGTTTAGGAAAAAAAACCCTTAATATATTGAGAAGTGGGAAGAAACTGTGCTAATGTTTAAGTATGGAGTGAAAGCATTTCTAGGCTCCTCAAGTTATCTCAAATAATTTTCTTAAATACATAGTACCATAGGTACCTTTTGACATTTTGGACTTTTATTTTGGTTGTATTTTAATACACAAGAAATGCTTCAAAAAGTTATTCAGCAAATAGAATGGTCGTATAGTTATTCAGAAGAACGTTTTAAGAATGCACTGGGATTCTACACTTAATCCAAATCTATACGATCATTTTTTTTTCTCAAATAAAATAATTATGCCTTACATTTTATCACTTTCAGGACTCATGTTTTCACTAGGTTTCTTTTCAGTACATGCCTATGTGGTGATATATTTATTTTGTTTCCTGCAGTTTATTCATCAGTCACACTTTCACTGTTTCCTCAAAGCCAGGCAAATATATGGCTGTTTGATGATACAATTTTAATTACTGGGAAACTTTCTGGTAAGTAATAGCAGCAAGCAAACAAAAGCACAATTATAAAACATTTCTCCTGTTGATGTGTATTGCTAATATGGGTGGGTTACATACCAGAATGGGTTTATTTTTGATTTAGATGTATTTATCTGTTTATTCATAAATTTAAAAAAGCATTCTTATAGGAATAAATCACTCACAGAAAGCAGTCAGATCTTGTCGTTAAACTTAGGAAAGATCTGGTTGTAGACATTATCACATCTCACTTTTTAATGATCTTATAACAGGATGTAGCAATCATATCACTGAAATTTTTTGGGTTCAGGGAGCTGCAACAGAGTAAAGTTGGCTTTTGGGGATGGGAAGTTTGATGGGAGATTATCATAGCTATATTTTTAGTTATGTTTCGTGATGCAAGCTAGAGGTTCCAGTTAGTATATTATATACTGCCTTCTTTATTTTTTAATGATTCAGAATATTGTAGACTGCTCTGATGAGTTGCTAATTACCATTTTATTATTATGTGTGCCTTTTCAAGTTTCACAGTCACAAAGCTTACACACTGCTCCCTTGAATGAATTCATAATCTTTTAGATCATTATATTTCAAAACATCAGCCCAACCCAGAGAATTAGTCATTTAAATCATTTGCAAATTTGTATGCTTGATAGGTGGAAGACCTAAATGTTTCTTCCTTGAACATAAGTTTTGATGCTGGCACAAACCAAAATTGCTGACTTGCAATTTTTCCTCTCTTTCAGATGCCAAATCTCAACCAAGTGTTCAGTTTCCAAAATATCTGATTAAGCTTCCCATCACCCACCACATCACAAATATAACAGCCTACTTGACAGTGCCACACCAATTTTTAAAAGTGGACCATTTTCTCTACACAATAGGAATCCTTTCAAATAAGTCAGGTATGTCAGATTTGCTACTGTCTCCTGAATCCAACTCTTTAACATGCATTTATGATGCAGAGAGCTTGAAATATAATAATTTCAAGCCCTCCCTTACTGTGGAAAGCTTGAAATGTAATAGTGAAGATGAGTGATGAAAGATCTCCTATGGCACTGTACCACATTGGTGCATCTGTAGTTAACACATTCCGTACGTTTGTTGCTGTTGATTTTGGTATTGATGCTTTTCCTATCTGCCTTCATATTTCTAACTTACAGTGATCCTTATGTGAACCTACTACAACGTATATTTGTGGCAAAAAATATTCAGAAAGGGTTTGCCTTTGCTTTCCTCGGAAGCTGGGAAAGTGTAACCTGCCCAAGGTCATCCAGTGTGAGTTTCCATGGCTGAGCAAGGATTCAATTCCTGGTGTCCTGAGGTTGTAGTCCAACATGCAAACCACTATTACCACTTTAAAAAGAAGTGAGACAGAAACCAAAACCTAGAACGCAATGATTTGATCCTGTACATGTGTGTGTATGTGCCTTTGAGTCACCCGTTGAGTTATGGTGACTCCATGAATTTCATAGGATTTTCTTAGGCAAGGGATACTCAGAGGTGGTTTGGCCAGTTCCTTCCTCAGGCCTCCACATTCGCTGGGGTTTGGGGTGCAAGACTCCTGAAAAGTGGCAGAATGGTGAATAAAACAATATTATGTTTTCATCGGAGAGAGCAACTCTCTAGGGGGTGCATTTACACTGTAGAGTTAATGCAGTTTGACACCCACTTGCACCTCCATGGCTATGGAGCCCCCAATGGCGCAGTGGGTTAAACCCTTGTGCCTGCACGACTGCAGTTCGAATGTGAGGAGCGGGGTGAGCTCCAGTCTGTCAGCTGCAGCTTCCCATGTGGGGGCATGAGAGAAGTCTCCCATAGGATGGTAAAACATCAAATACCCGGGCGTCCCCTGGGCAATGTCCTTATAGACGGCCAATTCTCTCACAACAGAAGCAACTTGCAGATTCTCAAAAAGAATTCAGCACTATGGAATCATGAGGGTTGCAGTTTAAGAAGATATTTAACCTTCTCTGCCCAAGAGTGTTATTTCCTCACCATACTAGAGTTGAAGTTGACCATAGCATCATACTGGAGGACATAGAGATTCCTAGAGAGACCCCTTTTAATCAAAATCCCAGAATAATTTAAGCTGGAAAAGTTAAACACACAAATGTAGAGGGCCAACTTTATAGCCTGCAATATCTCGATTATATGAGTCCACACTGCCATATACTGCATTTCAAAACAGATAATCTGGATTTTATATGGCAGTGTAGAAGGAGCGATAGAGATCCCTAAGATCTTCAACCTCATATGAAGAAATATGTCTCTATCTTGCAATTTCAGGGATTCCCTTTTGCATAGCTGTAGGTCCATTGTGCAGATTCTTAAAAATTCAAGTGTTCTAATAAAGGATGTTAAGATGGAGATATAATCCCAATATAGAACACTCTATTTTATATCCATGCTGTTCTCATAAAAAATTTAAATCTTTCTCTCATTTCTTAAATCACCCTGCATGCGGTTTCCAAAGAATTCATTAATTAATGAGCAGCAGTCGTATGTTCACTAAATATGCATTCGTGTCGCCCATTAGAATGGGGTAGCTAGGTTTGCTCAAATACGAACGGCCAATTTTTCCCATCTCTCCCATGGACAAGAAGGCATTTGAACATACTGAGACACAGGGATGAATAATGTATGCGTACACCTTTTGCATTTGAAAAATGAGCCAACAAAGCAGCTTTCTATTTTCTCCTAGACTCCCCTGAAATCTCTCCGATGTGATCTTTTACATTATTTATGCTGTCTTCCGAAAACAGGTTCTATCCTTGGGGCAGGTGGAAGCTAATTGATACATGGTATTTGACGGTTTTCTTATGACCCACAGCTCATTGTTTGTCAATCTGATGAAGGATTTAGATTTTTCATAATTCACAACCATCAATCTGCACGGTTTTAAATGTAGAAGTCTGGAATTATTTTTAAAATAATAGTCTTAGTTTGTACAAATATTATATATTTCATTTCATTTATGTCCTCTATCTTTCCCTAATGAGTGGAATGTAAAGAAAGATAATTTTGAAAGTTCCAATACTTTCAATATATATTAAATATATTAAAATATATATTAAAATATAAATAAAGAATATATATATATATATATATATGCTTTGCCCGGCCACGCGTTGCTGTGGCTTATGGGAATCCTTTGTTAGCCAGGTGGAATAGCAGTGAATAGCCTTGCAGTCTCAAAACCTGGCCGTTTTCTGGAGTAACTGGAGCTTTTTGTTGTATGAACGTAGAGGCATGGATGAGGGGTTGTGCTGCCAAGTTTAGTGTTTCTGGGATGTGTAGTTTTCTTGTTTTGTCCTAGGCCGAAATTTCATTACCCTTTTATATATATACTAGCTGTGCCCGGCCACGCGTTGCTGTGGCGAAGTATGGTGGTATGGGAATTAAGTATTGAGGAATTGGTAGTAGTTAAGGTAAAGGGTAAAGGTTTTCCCCTGACATTATAAATGGGTGGTATATAAGTGTGGAATGGCCTTGAGTCTACACTGCCATATAATCCAGTTCAAATTAGATAATCTGTATTTTATAGGCAGTGTGGAAGAGGCCTAAGTGAGGCCTAACTGTGCCTGTCCTCTGGGCTGAGTGGGTTGCTAAGAGACTAAGTGGGCGGAGCTTAGCCTTCTAACTGGCAGCAATTGGATAAAAACAATTATTCCCCTCCCTCTAATTAGGACTTAAATTTTCTTTTCTTTTTGTTGTATGAACGTAGAGGCATGGATGAGGGGTTGTGCTGCCAAGTTTAGTGTTTCTGGGATGTGTAGTTTTGTTGTTTTGTCCTAGGCCGAAATTTCATTACCCTTTTATATACATAGATATGTATGTATGTATGTATGTATGTATATGTATGTATATGTATATATAGTGGCTGCAGTGGCACAATGGGTTAAACGCTTATGCCACTGAACTGCTGACCTGAAGATTGGCTGAACTGCTGACCTGAAGGTTGGCAGTTTGAATTCACGAGATGGGGTGGGCTCCCATCTGTCAAGTCCTAGCTCCTGTCAACTTAGCAGTTCAAAATCATGCAAATGTGAGTAGATGAATAGGTAAATAGGTACTGCTTTGGTGGGAAAAGGCAAAGAGATGCTCCAAGCAATCTTACCGGCCACATGACCAGGAGGTGACAACGCAGGCTCCTCAGCTTGAAAATGGAGAAAAAGCACCTCCCCAGAGCCAGAGATGAGCATTGCCTCCAGAAGCCGGAAATGAAAGAATAAGCCTTTGTCTTTGTTTGTATGTCTCATTGTATTTGACTGTATGTTTACCTGTGTTAATGCTGTAATCCACTCTGAGTCCCCTAGGGGAGAAGAGCAGAATATCAATAAAGTGTATTATTATTATATTAAAATATAAATTGAAGCAATTTTACTAATGACTAATGGAGTTTCCACCTCCTTCGTATCCATTACATTTGAGAAGGTCATTTGAGGAAGCGGGTAATCAGTTGTGGGATCAGTTTTAAGGCCCCATGTGAGATTAGACACAGGCTAGATCTACACTGCCATATAGGGTGATCCAGTTTCCTAACCCACGTGATCTGCTTTGAACTTGATTTTATGAGTCTACACTGCTGTATAATCCAGTTCAAAGGAGATCATCTGGATTCAGAAATTGGATTATATGGACATGTAGATGGGGCCCAACTGGGTCTCTTGCATAACTACTTTTGAATAAATAAAATGCTACCTGATCTATGCAACCTTGCCTTGTTAATAGTCCATGTAGTTTAATGAGTGCTTGTAGCTTTAACCCTGAAGACCCAGGATGGTGTAGTGGATTGAGCGCTGGATTACAACTGGAGACTAGGTTTGAATCTTCGTTCAGCCATGAAAAGCCCAGTTGGTGACCTTGGATGGGTCACACATTTTCAGCCCTAGGAACGAGTCTGAAACAACTCGAAGGCACACAACAACAAACATAACTCTGAATATCATGCCTTCTGAATTAATTTCTCAATCTTGTTCACTGTACTCCTGATTATGAACCTATTTTATGATGTGTGTTAAAGTATAAGTAGAGTAATACAGTTGCCATTCTGGTTTCTATTTTGTATAGTATTTATCTTGTTTTATCCAATCAAATGCACTTTAAAAATACCTTTGACACTGTCCCTCAGTGTATGTTACTGAGTTAATTGGATCAGTTGATTTCCATGTGGCAGCTTTCTTTTCCCTTACATATATCAGCACCATGCCTTTGGATAATTAATTATGCTTTTCTGTCTTCTGCTAATTTTAACAAGATGAATTTTAGGTGCATGTTTTGATACCTTGTATCACCATCTAGTGGTTCACTGCTGCATTGCCTCCACTGCTAATGACTATTAACATTGATCCAGATCAGGGAAATTATTCCTTAGAAAAAGGATTTTAAGATTTTAAGATGTGTTGCGTTCAACAACACATTGGATTTTAAGAATTTTGTGGATGCTTTAGTTCTAGTGATGAAGGACTTTGTTTACTGAACTTTTGTTATAGAGATTGCAAGGTAGAAGCAAACTAATTTTTTTTTGAAAGAGGTGTATGTACTGACGTCTGGATGTATTTGTCGTTCACTTAAATCGTAAAAAAAATAAAATAAGCAGGCAGTTGGCAATAGCTATTCATATCTCTTGAATGAGATATTGTCTCCATTCTGGAAAAGGGAATTGGGTTTTCTCTGGTTCAGTACCTTGACTATAGCCCATAGGAGTATGGAAGTATTATATTATTAGAGTTGTGCATTCGAGGTAAACCTTAATCCGTCTTGGATTTTGGTGGGGGTCCTGATCCATTTCTACTGAGCCACCCAAAATCGAGAGGGCAGATTTGTTTGGTTCCAGGATTCCCAATGGATACCAGATTTTGTGGATGCTCATCCCATTATATACAATGGCATGGCAAAATGCCACATTCAAGGTTTGCCTTTTGGATTAAAAAAAATATTTTCAGGCTGTGGATAATTAAACATGAATAATAAATCTGGTTGGCCAACTCTATATGAATTATGGTAGCAAGAGTGTTGTCAAGCTGTTCCAGAAATATTATGTCTACACATCATCACTTTGACAGAAAAAACAGTATAGTTGACTGTTATCTGAAATTAGTCTTGCCTAACTGTGCTGTGGATGAAAAACTTATATCCAAGGTGCTCCCTGCTTAAGTTTTAATAATCCTGCTTTCACTTGGTTTTACCTGGTTTTTCATTATACAGGTGCTAGTCCATACAGTAACTTATGTAGTATTTTAAGGGCATATCTCACCATTGATATATGTAGCATTTTAATGATTTATATAGGATTTTAATGGTGTATTTTATATTGTTTTTAATAATCTGGTTTTCATGTATTTATTTGTTTGCTTTATATGTGAAAGAACTATGGTCTAAGTATCGAATGATACTTGAAACTTGACTTAAAAACATAATCATCTTTTTTATTTAAAAATCCTTTTAGGTTTCAAGAGTGTTGAATTAACTCCTCTTGCTGCAATATGTGTAAACCTCTTTTCTGCTGGGAAAGAACTGAACGTGGATGGACCTATTCATATCATGTTGCCTCTTCTGCCAACAAGTGCTGCAAAAGCAGGGGATCCTATCCCAGCATGGACCTTTGACATGAAAACTGGTAGGTGTTCTCTCACCTAGCACAGTTGTGGCAACTTGTTTCAAAGGAAGGAAAATCTTCTTGAGAGTGCAATTTTGTACAACACCCCAACTCCAAGTGTGCTGAGCTATGCCCCCCCCCCCCAAAATGTGAGCATATTGGCTGAGGATGATGGGAGATATTTAAAATGCCTGGAGACTGGGTGGGAAGATTGTCTGAAGATTGGGGTGGGTGTCTTCTTAAAAATTCTAAAAGTCACTATAGAACTGCAGCCTAAAACGTCCCCTATACACAGGATTGTTGTGCCATGTGAATAAACCTATTAATTAAAGTGGGTTTTTTTCTGGTATTGAGGTCAGGCTGACTAGTTTATAGTTTCCTGGATTTTTTTGAAAACGGTACAATATTTGCCCTTCCAATGCTTTGGCACCTCATCTGTTTTCCAATATTTCTCAAAAACGATGGCAAGCAGTGCAGAGAAGCACATTGACATGCCCTTTCAGTATTTTAGGAAGTAATTCATCAGGCCCTGCAGATTTGAGTTCATTTAGGGTAGCTAGGTGAGATTTGGGGGTTTTGGGGTGGTGGAGCAAAATAAGTATTGAGCAGTTTTACCTTTTCATTGAAATGTTAACGTTTTGCCAGCCTTATTGAACAGCAGCCCCACTGTCTCTTTGATCATTCTCTTGCCTTGAATACATCTAAAAAATCCTGAGGCAAGAACTAAGAAAAAGCACAATGCTGAGCAAACTAGAAATTGCCCTAACCCAGTCAAGAACAGTAGCCACACAGTAGGGGTCTGTCATGCAGTGTGTGTTTTTTTTCTTAGGTGCTTGGGTAAACCGTGGCTTAGGCATCGTCAAGGATGCTGGTGATCATCTTGTATGGACATATACAGCTCCAAGCCTGGGCTACTGGATCGCAGCTCCTTTGCCTGGAGCCAGAGGTGAGCTATGAAATCATGAAATGATTTTTTTTATGTTCTTTAGTTGCTGTTGTTTGTAGGGTACTGTGGGAATTTGTAGAAAATTGAGAAGAATAGCTCACTCTCAGATTTCATTGGGACTGCAGCTCCAATTACCTGTTGATTTTTTAAAATCTTTTTGGCTTGTGTCACGTGATAAAATGGAATCTCACAGCATTTCACTTACTTTGGAAGTTTGTTTGCACTAGTAGTAGCATGAATCGCATTAATCAAGAAGAAAGAAATAACATCCTTGCTCTGATGTTGTTCTTGTATTAATTAATGAGCAGCTGCCTTATACAGGGAGGGGAAATCATGTTGTGTCACATATTGTGCCACATTTTGTGTGTAAACACATATCACTTCAATTTGACTAAACTTTGTAAATTCTTTTATCCATTACATACCACTAGCGGGAGCCCCTGGTGGCACAGCAAGAGCCCCTGGGGGTGCATCGGGTTAAACTGTTGAGCTGCTGAACTTGCTGACTGAAAGGTCGGCGTTTTGAATCTGGGGAGTGGGGTGAGCTCCTGCTGTTAGGCCCAGCTTCTGCCAGTCTAGCAATTCTAAAACATGCAAATGTGAGTAGATCAATAGGTACCGCTCTGGCGGGAAGGTAACGGTGCTCCATGCAGTCATGCCGGCAACATGACTTAAGAGATGTCTACGGACAACGCTGGCTCTCCGGCTTAGAAATGGTGATGAGCACCAATTCCCAGAGTTAGACACAACTAGACTTAATGTCAAGGGGAAACCATTCTCTCTCTCTCTCTCTCTCTCTCTCTCTCTCTCTCTCTCTCTCTCTCTCTCTCTCTCTCTCATCATCATCACGCATATAAGAGAGATGGAAATATAGCCGTTCCTTGTGCAATGACATGCTTTGTCCTTCTCTTTCCTTCCCAAATATAGGCTCCATTATGAACACAGTTGCCCAGGATATAACTGCATACCACACAGTTTTCCTCACAGCCATATTAGGAGGCACCATTGTCATAATCATTGGGTTCTTTGCTGTTCTCCTTTGCTACTGCAGGTAAGGTGACACTGATATGCCGTTATGGCAGAAGTGAGGGGTTGTGTTTAACTCTAAATGACTGGAGTCTTAGGGTGCATTTACCCTGGAGAATTAATGCAGTTTGACACCACTTTAATTGCAATTACCTCAATGCTATGGAATAATTGGAGTTGCAGTTTTAGAAAGTCTTCAGCCTTCTCTGCCAATTTGTACTAGTACCTCACTAAACTACAAATCCCATGATTCCATAACATTGAGCCATGATAGTTAAAGTGGTTAAACTACATGCACTGCACACATGTACATGAAGCCCTGGCTTATCTGATAGGTTAGGGACCAGAGACTGTCAGAAAATGGAATTGGTTGAAAAGGGGAGTGCATTTTGGCTGCTGGAAGATGTAAATAATACACTGTATAGCACTTTTGAATATGTGAGAAAACTAAAAGAGTTTTTCCATATATTCAAAAGTGATTCAAGGAGAGGTCTGCACTTTCTTTAGGCAAGCCTTGAGCCCACACATGAGCATGCTAAGTCCCAGTTGAGTCTCATATGCAATATGAACTGATGAAGGAGCAAACCCTTAGTCAAATTAAAGGAATGTATCTGTAATTTCCAAGTGGTGAATGAGCAGGGTGTCAGAAAGCAAAGCATCAAAATATAGGAGAAGCATGTGGAAGCAGCTTTAAGAGAACAATAAACACATTAATGGAGGATGACACTGTCAGTGACGACTAGTCACAATGACTATATGTTGCCCGGAGCTTGAAAAGGTCACCTTTTGGATGGTACTATGCAAGCTGATCATCCCCAGCCAGCATGGTCAATAGCAATACTTTGTGTGTGATTTTTGGAATCCTAAAAGTAACTTTCCTAAGCTTTAAAATTGCATGTAATATCATAGGCAAAATACCTCTCAATACTAATTGCAGGGAACCATGAGCAGAAAGGTGCTGTTGGGTTCATGCCCTCCTTATGGGCATTTCATTGGCCATAGCAACTGGGTGGTGGACTAAATGTCATCTTCTACAGTTCATACAATGTTTCTAAAAGGCTTAACAATTCTAAATGTTACCTGTATATGTTGTTTGTTAAGAGATCTGATAAACAGAAGAAACAGTTGCAAATGTGTATAACATACACACCATTTGGTGAAATCCTAAGCAAAATGGATTCTTTATATCACAATTGTTGGGTAGTATTGAAACAAAACTAGGGCTCCTTCTACACTGACATATAATCCAGATTATCTGATTTGATAATGGCCATGGTAGTCCATGCCCTGGTTACTTCCCGCTTGGACTACTGCAACGCTCTCTACGTGGGGCTAACTTTGAAGATAGTTTGGAAGCTGCAGTTAGTGCAGAGATCAGTGGCTAGATGGTTAATCGGCCATACCATGAGAGGACAACTCCCATGCTACGGCAGCTCCACTGGCTGCTGATTTGCCTCCGGGCTGAATACAAAGTATTGACTGTTACTTATAAAGTCCTAAAGCGTTCAGGCCAGACTATTTGCAGAACCGCATCTCCATATAAGAAACCGGCTTGAGCCCTGTGATCTGCGGAGGAGGCCCTGCTCTTGGTCCCACCGTCATCTCAAGAATGGTTGGTGGGAACGAGAGATGGGGCCTTCTCCATGATCGAGTGAACCACCTCTGGAACTTCCTTCTAATAGAATTAATGATAATAATAATAATAATAATAATAATAATAATAATAATAATAATAATAACAACAACAACTTTATTTTTATACCCCGCCCCATCTCCCCGAAGGGACTCGGGGCGGCTTACATGGGGCCAGGCCCGATAAAACAAACAAATAACAGTAACAAAGCAATAAAACAATTATCCCAGTAAAAAACATCAACATCAATAAAAACAATCATTAAAATCAACAAGCAGGATACAGTGTTAAAAACAGGAGACTAATTCGTAGATCCCAGGTGAAATGCAGAGTGTTACGAAATAGGAAAAGGAAATCTCAAGTTGAATGGACAATAAAGTGTGGTATAAAATGGCAAGACAACAACAATGGAACTATTATGGAATGGACAGATAGATCAATCCAGCAACAACTAAACATCGAAGGCCTTTTAGAAGAGCCAGGTTTCTAAGCTCTTCCGGAAGGAGTGGAGGGTAGGGGCCTGCCTGATCTCTCTAGGTAGAGAGTTCCAAAGCTGGGGGGCCACGATGGAGAAGGCCCTCTCTCTCGTCCCCACCAACCGTGACTGTGAGGGTGGTGGGAGCGAGAGAAGGGCCTCCCCCGACGAGCGAAGAGAATGTGTGGGTTCATAGAGGGAGATGCGGTCTCTAAGGTAAGTGGGTCCCAAACCATTTAGGGCTTTGTAGGTGATAACCTGCACCTTGAATTGGGCCCGGAAAGTAAATGGCAGCCAGTGAAGCTCCTTAAACAGAGGCATTGAACGCACCCTGCAATTCGCTCCGGTTAGAAGCCTGGCTGCCGAACGCTGTACTAGTTGTAATTTCCGGGCCGTCTTCAAAGGCAGCCCCACGTAGAGCGCATTGCAATAGTCCAGTCTAGAGGTAACTAAGGCATGGACCACCCTGGTCCATGCCTTAGTTACCTCTAGACTGGACTACTCTCTCACTCCTTTGCTTTAAAAAAAAAACCTGCTGAAAACCCACCTATGTACTATGGCATATGGAGAGCAGGAAGACTACTATGCCTGACTTATACTCTCACCTAGACACATTAAACCTTGTCTAGAAACTAAAACTAACCTCAACAACCTATGGTTGTTGCATAACATATCATTTTTTAATGGGTTTAGGTATTGTTCTTAATTGCTTTTAATTTGTGTCAAATTTACATTAATTGTTATATTCGTATAGGTCATTTAAGTTCTTATTGTTGGTTCTTTTGTCTGTTATTAAGTTTAATGTTAGATTACTGCTGTATTGTTTCAATTTGATTTGTCCTGCTGTAATGTGTTTTGAATGGTTTTCCCTTTTTGGCATTGAATGTTTGCCGTACATGTCAGAAACCCCCGAGTCCCTTTGTGGAGATAGGGTGATCTATAAATAAAGATTATTATTATTACTGTATTTTTCTACGTATAAGTCAACTGGGCATATGAGATGATCCCTAACTTTTCCAGTTAAAATAGAGTTTGAGATATACTCGCTATATAAGACTACCCTTCTTTCAACGTACACCAAATACAAAGACTATCAGAGCGCAAACATGCCTCTTTCACTCATCTGGCCCGCCCTTGTATCCTTTTACCGTACCTTCTTCTCTGCCTCTCTGATATCACACACACATGCCTGTGCCGCTTCACTGCAGTCCTCGGGAGCGAGATCTGAGAGGCATAGGAGGTATGGTGATAGGATACAAGGGTGGGCCAGACTGGTGAAAGCGGCATGTTTTTCTGGGCACAGTGCCGCTTTTATTTCTTTTTGCCATACCCCGGGCGCCCCAGACACCTGCAGCTTGCTCCATCCTTCACTTACACCTTCCCAGTGAGGTGCCCCCTCCCTTGTCATTGGGACTGCGTTAAGTCACTTCTTTCCATGAATCCTGGTGAGTGGATTTTCTTCTACTGTACTTGTACAGCACCACCCTTGCTGCTTTCATACGGTCACTGCATATGGCAGAGATGTGGCTGCGGCTGTTTTTGAGCTCTCCCCAACATATGCAGTGACAGCAGATTATCCAATACAGCTTGGAAGTTTCAGCACCCATCCTATAAGGTGACACCCAGCGTATAAGACGACCCCTGACTTTTGAGAAGATTTTCCTGGATTAAAAAGTTGTCTTATACTCCAGAAAATACATTATTATTATTATTATTATTATTATTATTATTATTATTATTATTATTATTATTATTATTATTGATAATCTGGATTATATGGCAGTGTAGAAGGGGCCTAGGATGAGCTCTGAAACTGAACAGCAAGGCAAACAATTAACAAACAATAACTTTGGCCAAAGGATCTGTCAAGTCCCATTACTGTCCTCAATCCTGTCTATTCATTGCACTGGTCAAGTTAGATAAACTTCATCCAAGCATCCATATTTTATAGGATGCCAGAGTTGATGCAGACAACAACAAAGTGAGCATGAGCAATATCGGATGCATAGATGGAAACCCTTACCTGACAATACTATGATGAACATAGCTCAATTACTTTATTACATTTGTACTGCAGTCAGGGTTTGGAGTGATGTATGTTGTACGATTTTAGCATTCTTTTCTTCTTTTTTCCTTCCCTTCTTTCTTTAGGGATAAATGTCATTGGTCAAAAAAGAGAAGGAAAAACACCACTAAACTGGATATCTTAAGAAAAGATCAGACAACATCAACAAGTCACATGAACCACCTTGGGATTGCCAAGGTGTCACTGAAACCAGAGGCCAAATCTCAGTTCTATTCTTCAAGAATAGCCTCTTACAGCCCTCAGAGAGGGACGTCAGTGGAAGGTGAAGAGAGGAGAAGCCATGATAATTTTAAAATCTACATTGAAGATGCTTCATTCCAGCCCTGTGACAAGAATACCCTTCACAGGAGCTCACCCCATTCCTTGGAACCCAACATGGCAGTGAGGCATTTACAGCCAGCCAACCACACCAATGGAGGCATGTCACCCTCTGGAGACATGCAAGAACCAAACCTATATCTCCCAACCAATGGGGAAATGTATGGGATTTCGGTCCTCCCAGACCAGTTAATGCATATTTATAGTCAACCCATTGCCATTCTTCAAACAGCAGATCTTTTCAATACCCCAGAGCAGTTGCATGCTGCCAAGTCAGCTACTTTGCCAAGAAAAGGACAATTAATCTATAGCCCAATGATGGAGCCCCTGAGTCGGGAAGGCTACACTCAGACATTACCCAAAATGCCAGTGCATTCTCACCTTCAGGTGCCAACTTCCAGAGATGAAACAGCTGCATTAGACAGGCAACAAGGCCTGTCTCCTCAGGCTGCAAATTGGGGACGTTACACAAATAGCTTGTTGGAGTCGGTTTCTGTCCCAGGAACACTAAATGAAGCTGTTGTAATGACTCCGTTTTCATCAGAGCTTCAAGGAATATCTGAGCAAACCTTACTGGAACTATCGAAGGGGAAACCGTCTTCACATCCGAGAGCATGGTTTGTGTCCCTGGATGGCAAACCGATAGCTCAAGTGAGGCATTCATTCATTGATCTCAAGAAGATCAATGAAGACAGAGCAGGAAGACAGGGCAGGAAGACAGAGAGCAATGATACTAGCTTGGACTCTGGAGTGGATATGAATGAACATAATCCCAGTCGGAAACTGGAGCGAGAGAAAACATTCATTAAAAGCGTACAGCATTCCAAGGTCCTCTACTTGGAAGACTTGGATCTGAGTAGTAGCGAAAGTGGAACCACAGTTTGCACGCCAGAGGATCAGACAGTGAAGCATATGCCGGATGGAGGGAGTGATCCTGCTATAGGCCAGCAAGCAGAAGAGATACCTGAGAAGAAGGACACAGTGGCAGAAGAGCAGAAGGCCAGCCCTCCTCCAGCCAAGAAACGGGCAAGACCACCCTTGTCAAAGAGAGAGAGCAAAACCAATGTCTGGAAAAAGCGGGAGGAGAAACCACTGGTTCCAATAAACTGACACCTCTGTTCTTTTGGCTTGTATGGTATGCTGTGAAATTTCCTCCACCCTTCACTTTCTGTTTATAAACTTGCAGTGTTCACTTTAAGAGAAACAACCAGAACTGGAGAAAATACAATATCTTATAAAGAGCAGAACAAATTAACACCTTCACAAGAGCGTGGTAGGGAGTTTCTAGGAAACCAGTTCTTCTTGCTGTGTGCAGTAATTTTGAGCAGGAGATTTTTAAAAGAAAGCAATGGTTTTCTGGCATAAGATCTATGGGCAGCTTGTATATTCTTAAGAGTACATCTCCCCTTGCCTGGTCTGGAATTTGACATCTGGGAAAAAGGAAGCACTACTGAAGCTAGATTGCATTATCAAAGGGAAGAGCACATGGGATAGCAATTTGTCTGATATTTATCTTATTTTTGATGACAATGTCATGATGTGTAACAAGATGGAAGCTGCCATTTTCAGCTGAAATGAACACTTCTTTGACATCTTGTATACTACTGTATCAGTTTCTGTGTGTTGTTCAAGAGTAGGGGGGAAATCAGGGACTTGTTATGCAGATAATGTTATTAAATGTGCAGGTGTCTGCTTATCATGTGCTATTCTAGTATTTATTGAGCCAAATTGCACTCCACTTTTAGGAGAAATAGATTTGCACTGATGCAATTGGGGCATACCTGGCCCTCCATGTCCAAGATACATATTATTGTAAATGTGGCCCAAAGGATGACGTTGTAGAAAACATTTCCTCTGGATGCCCTGTACTAGTTCATAGCCTTAAAAGAAAAAGAGTTATTCTGAAGCAATTTGAATATGTGCCTCCTCTTTTTTTTGCTCGCTTTGGCACTCGTCTTAAGTCCATTGTTGCTTATGAAATGTTCCATTGGAAAACTGTTGGACATAACTGTGATCTGAGTAAATGTAGCCATATCCAAATTTTACTTTTTGCATGGCCAAATTGGCCTTGTGAGGCTAATTTTGTATTATGCTATTTTCCTAATCTCCTGTCAAGCCGATTGAAAGGGCAAAGTGAAAGTGAAGAACTGCCATAGCTCAGGAGTGGAGCACATGAACTGCATACAGAAGGCCCCATTCTGAGGCCTTGTCAACTCCTAGTATGGCTTGGAAAGATCATGTCTAGCCAAAATAGACTGTGATAAAGGATACTGAAGTTTTTGGTTTGACAATATTTAGGGAATCAGGTTTGGAACAGTTGCTGGATTAATGGACTGACTGATTGAAGTCATCTCCCCATGAATGGGCATTTCTTATGGCATAGAAAAGGTCCTACAGAGAACTTGTGTTGAGTTTGTCTGGTATGTTCTGTCTTTGACACCACAATCCTAAACACATTTCACTGGAAGCAGATTTCAGTGGAATCTGCTTGTTCATCAGTTTGACATAGATTAAGATCTAAGGGTCCAAACTGCTTAACTTGAGAGCAAGAGTGAAACATGTGCCCTTCCTGCCTCATGAGCCTGGTGTCGTGCCCTCTGCCCCACACCTTTGCAGTGTAGACAACAATGGTGTTACTAATCTGAATTGTGTAATGCTCAACTTCCCATATTTCAGATGGGATCTATTTTTGAAACATAGCATAGAACAAGATTGTAGAATATATGGTGCACACCCAACATAGCTGACTGTTAGCAAAGCTGTTTGGAGTTGATGGGAATCTGAAGGATTACATTTTTCCAGCCCTGGCACCAAGCTTCATTGTCTCATTTGGTGTCTTTCAAAAATTGAAACGAACTCTAGGAAGACAGAAGTGAAAGTAGTGAGTACAATTGTGAAATTGCCGGGACTAAGGAGTCGATATTCTATATGGCCTGCTTGTGTTACAGATGGAATGAAACTGAGTGAATGAGTTTCTTCTGAGCACACTCCTGCAAGCAAGATGGTACCTTCCTACAAATCATGGCAAACATGTTTCCCCAACTGGATTACCATCCACATTGTGTCTGTCTGTCTGCACACTGTGTGGGTCCTGATCTAATTTGTGCACTACGAAGATGTTCAGGGACTACCTATTGGCATTTCTGAATATGAGATGGGTAAGCTGTGAGTCTGGCCTATAGGACAACAGCCATTCTTGAAGTAGAATTTATTGTAGAGTTGAAAACAGTTACCAAAAGAAAATGATTGCATGAAGTAAAACTAAGAAAATATATAGATGAAAGTCATAAAGGCTTCAGGACTAAGTGTTCATTTTGTTATTGATGTTTTTGGCTAACAGAAAAAAATAAGAAAAGTATTTTATTCTTACTATAGAACCTGACATACTGAAATTTTCACAACATTTGAAATTTTGCAATATAATTAAGAAAGCACAAAGGATACTTTCAAAGTATATCTTATTTAATCTGATGGTATTGATTCTACTCTCTCTTTTCGGAACAATTACTTAAAATCAAGCTATATAGCAGGTATGGGCAAATATTATTAGTTTTATTCATTCGGAATCATTTGAAGGTTACAAAGTCCATATAACTTGAGAGTTGACCCCACTGAACTATCCTGCTTCTCAGTAAATGATTTGCAGAGAGGTCATTGTTAATTGCTATCATTTTTAATTCAAAACTATTTTGTTATACTGTCAAAACAGAAACATGAAAATGAGGCACTGTGGTGTGCAGTCCCAAATGTCCAGGGTTCAAATGGTTGTCTCTTCGCTTTTTTTTAGATAGTTCTGATAACTTTTTAGCTTATCGTTTTATTTTTAACTCAAAATTTGCTTTGTGTTTTGTGGGTGATGTCAGGCAATCACTGAAAATTTCCAAATATTTGAAATTTCTCTTCATAATGTATCTACCATTCAGGGCTCCTTAACAAAATTTCTGCACACATTTTCTGTTAGCCAAAAGAGTTTGTTATGAGACACTTGATTCGTTTTTCTTGGTGGGAGAGTGTTTCATTTCTGGGATATTGCATGTAAGTAGTAATTAAAATCCAATTTACTGTTAACCCAAAAACAGCTTTTTAAACTGATTTTTTTCCCCTTCCAGTTGGAAAAATTAAAACACTATTCCTATGGACTGCCTACTTACATGTGGTCTCTTAGGGATAAACTGGAGTGGAACGCAATGCTTTTGCAGATGACTATTTCTGTGTTTGTCTTATTCCTATTCTACCAAAACACATGTTGAAAGAAGAAGCAGTATGTTTAATGTGTGTGCTTAAGGAGCATAATTTAATTTGGATGAAAATTGTCTTTTAAGGTTGGGGTAAACTCAGACAGCATTTGTTGACCACATAGAGTAAATTTGCAACCTTTCTCCCATTTCTTGAGTTTGATCCTACAGCGCTAGCATACCCTAAGACTTCTTGCTGAGTTGCACAGATATAGTTTATACATTTTCATGTTTTTTCAGATATGTAACTGCAACCAAATGCAGCCTCCTGGCACAGTCCAGGAAGACGCTTATCATTTAATTGTTGAACATGCCGAAATGAGTTGTCTGTCACACATTGACTCTGGAGAATGTAGAGATTGAAATTTCAGCCTCATCCTAAGCACAGTTTTGGGGTAATATATGGAAGACCGTGAATTAAATAAATCTTAATGTTAGCATTTCAGTCTTAGAAAATGATAGCTTTGCCTCAAATTGTATGGCATTTTGGAATTGAGTTCAGTTGCACTGAACATTTAAAACATTTGGAATACACAAATATTTTTAAAGCAGATGAAACTCTTGCATTGAAACCTTGCAGTTTTATATTTTTACGGATACTAAAGGGATTATTGATAGTAGGCAGCTGAAACCATCCCAACACTTTATATTCCATCATTTCAAAATCAGTATTTCTGAAATAATTCCAGTTGTTAAATTTTATACCAAAAAGTTTTGCCAGTTGACGTTTGAAGTAACTTTGCAGATTTGAAGGATTTGTCAACAGTTTGTACATTTCCCACTTGGTGACACACTATTCCTCAATGTAACTTTAAAGCACAAGTTTATGGTACATCAGCAAATACACAATCTTTGTACAAAAATATTTTTACATGTTAGTGGTTGGATTCAGAAGTCTTTCTCTTCTGTGCATGCTAACAGTGTAGTCCTATATATGTCTACTGAGAAGGAAACCATGTTCAGTTCAATGGGACGTACTTTCCACATAAGTGTATAGGACTATAGCTCAAAATCACAAATTGCCTAAGACCCCAGTTATAAAAGCTGTTGTTGTTGGGATCTGGAATTAGATATTACTGGAGCTGTTTTGCAAGCATTGAAAGCTGTTGTATCTGGTAACATCTAGTGTAGAGGTTCTCAACTTTTGAACTTCCAACTGCTTTGAACTTCAACTTCCAGAAGACTGCCAGTATGGCTAATAATGAGATCCTAGGAAGTAAAATCCAAAACATCTGGAGGACCAATAGTTGACAAACATTGGTCTAGTACTATATAATCCAAACTGGATTGTTGTGAACAGGTCTAAGGAATTCTTGGCCATTTAACATCCACGTGACTACATGGTCCATCCTCCATTGGCCTTGACCTGAGCTTGGAAGAGTTATTTTTCTGAACAATTCCATAAGTTCACCAATCAGCAGGAACATTGGCCAGCCTGAAAGCCAATTCCAAAGAGTAACTTTTTCAAATCTCTGCTCCTTATGATCCTTCATTTCAACTGTTTCCGTTTGTGTGTACAAGTGTATATCCTCACAATGAACAACCCTTGCTCATGATACTAGATGTTATGTGTTCTAGTACTAGATATCAGTACTAAATATTACATGGAGAACCGGAAGAATAAAAAAAAAACCCTGCAGCTTTCAATATTAAGGCACACAACTCCTATTAATACTAGTTCCAGCCCAACTGATCCCAAAACAACACTTGTTGGGAGTTAAGCTGTAAATATGGGTAACAAAGCACCACATTGTTACACTTCAAATCCTGTTTTAATTTTCATTCCAGTTTTCTGAGATTTTGTAGCCCACACTTTTAACAAAAATGTTTCTACATTTTTCTATTCAGTCTGGATAGCTTTCCATGTTTGTGTAACTACTATGGTACCAATGGATCTACTGCTATAGTGTTATCTTAAAATTTTTAAGATGTTAAAAGAGCTTGTGAATATAATAAAAAATATTAAAAACTGGTTTGGGTTTTGTGGCTCTTTTATTATTTTTTTATTAGCAAATTCCTACATAGACATGAATGTACCTCATTGTACTTTCATTAATACAGGTTAAGCATCCCTTACCCGGAAATCTGAAATCCTCCAAAATGCTAAATTGTCCACATTATGTGTTGTAGGCTGAGGTTGGTTCAATATACACAAACTTTATTTTTTTTGCAAAAAATAAAATAAAATATGCATATAAAATTATCTAATTTGTCTATAAGGTGTGTATGAAACATATGAAACGTCGGTGGCTCAGCGGGTTAAACCTCTGAGCTGCTAAACCTGCTGACTGAAAGGTCAGCAGTTCAAATCCAGGGAGCGGGATGAGTTCCTGCTGTTAGCCCCAGCTTCTGCTAACCTAGCAGTGTGAAAACATGCAAATGTGAGTAGATCAATAGGTACCATTTCGATGGGAAGTAACGGCACTCCATGTAGTCATGCCGGCCACATGACCTTGAAGGTGTCTACGGAAAATGCTGACTTAGAAATGGAGATGAGCACCAACCCCCAGAGTAGGAGACGACTAGACTTAATGTCAGGGAAAAACCTTTGCCTTTACCTATATGAATTGAGTTGGGCCCCATTTCCTAGATATATCATCATGTATACACATATATTTCAAAATTAAAAACTCTTCTGTTCCCAAGCAGTTCAAATTAGCAATACTCAAAATTGCACATAAAATGTGAATATGATTTACCAGGTAACGCTATACCCAAAAGCATGCAGAAAGGCTACTGAGTTCATTAGGGTTTCTTCCAAACACAAATGCTACTTATACTTTTAAAGTCATTCATGGATCAGAAAGTCCTGCTTGATTGATTCTATTCTACAAGAACACCATAACTCACTTCTTTGCTGATATTTTCCTTGGAGTACAGGAGTAGACAAATATGTTATCTTTTGATAAAATGTATAAAATTGGTTGCCTATATTAGTACTCGGTGATGGAATTGATAGATTCATTTCTCCACTGCCCGACTTCAAATTAGAGTTTGTTGTATAAGTGGTGGCAACCATTTATATATCTCAACTAGTTTCCCTACCATGTAGTCAGAACCTGCATGTTTCACATGTGTATAGCAGAACTCATTCTTGAGAGTACATCTATTTTTATTGTTTGTTTTTAATCCTGTCTTCATCCCGATACAGGGGCTGAAGACAGCTAACCCCACCCCTAAAAGTTAAAAAGCGTTTTTGTGCCATCTTATCAGCAATGCCACAAAGTGACTTCTCACCCACTTTGGTATATATAGAGGGACCTTGTCTATGCCCAGTGATGGAATAACATGTCAATGTGAATTTGAACTAAAATATCTGAACTTTAAAGATGGCATGCATACATGTGTCCATGTTAAAACTGGAGCAATCTCCATAGTGCATTAAACTCTTTTGTTCATGTAAGTACTTGAGGCTTCAGATCTAAGAGTCATCATACCTGTGGAAGAAAACTTCCATGTGCTCTTCTGGAATATCTTCACCTGAAACTATTCCAGCTTACATTACGTGGGTTATGCCTCTTCCTCAGAATGAAATATAATGTGCTTATGAAATAAATTTCCTTTTTGAGAGTTGTAGTAGATGTGACAGCAGCAGTGCGTGTAAGAGTTCTTTCTCTTGTAAACATACAGTACTTCACAGGTCATCTGACTAACTCATGGCCCAAATAGATATATCACTGCTAATAACAAGTGAAAGCACAGTCATGTAATTTTACTAACATGATGAAAATAAAAGCAAGGATGTTGCCACTGGCCAAATAAATTGGTTTTGCTACTGTGTTTGTATGCTTTTAGCTATTGCATCTTCCAAAAATTTGAATGTACAAGAAATACATTCACCGCATATGTGAAAAAATATGTGAGAAAAAAGAGAAGTCTCACAACTGTACAAGCAAACTGTTGAGTCAGTTCTCCATGTCACTTTGGCAAATACATGGAAATTTCAAACCTATTTCAGCTTTTGTCTTCACAAACCCTCCAAATGTTAACATACATATCCGATAACTCAGGAGCATGAAGAGACCTAATAAGAAAAGGCAAAAGCCATTGCTTTTTAGAGGAACAGGACAGCCCAGGATTCACTTAATAGCATTAGGGAGTTAATAAAATGTGAAAGGGGAACTTGTATACAGTAATCCTATTTTGGCTGCAATGAAAATAAATTACCAGAAATCTGAAAAAGCAGAGGTCAGCTTCCTGAAGTAGTTGTTTCTACTTTTTAATTCTCAGCCCTCGATATAATCTTGATCCCAGTCCCTAGGGCTCATGTAGAACACAGCACTTGCCAGAAAATGAATATGAGTAGTCTGTTAGTAAGTTATTTTCAGATGATCCAATGAATAATAACTCTTGCAGGAACACAAGAGTTTACTTCAGTCATTTCCAGTGAAGAAGCCCCTGGTAGCACAATGGGTTAAACCCTTGTGCCGGCAGGACTGCTGACTGCAATGTGGGCAGTTTAAATACAGGGAGCAGGGTGAATTCCTGTCTGTCAGCTATAGCTCCTCATGCGGGAACATGAGAGAAACCTCTCACAGGGTGGTAAATCATCCAACATCCAGGTGTCCCTTAAGCAACATCCTTGCAAACAGCCAATTCTCTCACACCAGAAGCAACTTGCAGTTTCTCAAGTCACTCCTGACACACACAAAAAAGTTCTAGTGAACAAAATGGGGATATTCTGCCCTATATGCAGAGTTTCCATATGTGGCTTACCAATCCCCCAAATATCCTTTTGTTTGGCTGTTTATAACACACTAGATCTTAGCTCTTCGAGGAATGTCTCTTCCCTTGGCAGTTTGAAAGCTCTTGTTATCTGAACCCTGTAAACCTATACTATTCAGTTTATGCATAATTTGCTATATGTTGTTCATTACTGTTAAGGAAATGCCAAAATACATTGGGCTTTCCTATTTGCATTTATATGTAGTCTTTTGCCAGCTCATTCTCAGACAACCATCTATCATTAAATGCATGCCTGTTATTTCAATGCCATTATAGCTAAGCTTTAAATTACAATATTCTTTTTTTCTGGAGATAACATTTTTATTCATTATGTCCCATGAACAGAGAAATTTAAATTTAAATCAAGTGATTTTATATCTCTTTAGAGACTACAGGATAATGGCAAACACACATTTACAAAGTCAGTTTTTCTAATAACTGTACACATTCATGGCAAATTTAATTTATATTTCAGACAAGCATCATGTAGCCTGACATAATTTTCTAGAAGATAAACTAAAAGCTGTTAAAGCTGTTAAAAGAGTTAAACATACTAACAGATGAGGCTTTTAAATGTTGATAAAAACAAAATACTATTTAGTATTGATCCTCCATACATTTACTCAAAAGAGGGACTGACTCTCAAGTAAATGTGTAAAGCATCACAATCTTAATGTGAAGTCCCATTTATAGATAAACCTCTTAAACCACTGGCAACTGGGTTCTGTATAGCAGCAGGTTTTGGAATAAGAGCCAAACCCTTAAAGTATCTTGAAAACTTCAGATTTCTGGCCTTTTGAATGCTGTTCAGGTTGAAGCCAGAGTCTCTTTTAGAATTGTAGCTGAACCCATTCAGTGTTAAATTTGGCTTCAAATCTGTTTGGCTTTTTGTTTCTTTACAACATTCTTCAGGTCTGGCCTGAGTCTTCTTAAGGACAGGACCAGGCTTCATTGGCCTTGAAAGCAATCTGGTGCCTGGGATGAAAAGATCCTGATCTGACTGCTTTGCTTGCTTAATCTCTCCTTCAGATGCTGACAAATTTACTTTATCTTTGGTTTGTAGATTATCCCAGGCTAATGGATTATAGACAATGTGTCCATCAATGGGGCAGGCATTGTCTTTGAACAACCAATTGTCAATGCATTTCCTGTGGAACTGAGGAAAAATATACATCAATAAGTGACAGCATCTCAGTATTTTTTAATCCTAAAGATGCTCATTTTTCCAATGAATAAACTCTTAATCAAGTATTTTGGATATGAATCCCAAGAAACTATTAGCAGAAGACAGATTATCCTTTTACATTGTAAGACAATCAGGCATAATATAAATGGTCTCACTGGAATAATAACCCAAATCTACTTATCTTAGGAGCATTAGGCCCACACACAGTAATTTACTGTGGAAAATGCATTAGCTCAAATGGGATCATAAATCAATACACTTAAATAGCCATGAAGTCCTTAACTCAGATAAATTCCATGACTGAACTGATGCATTCCAAAACCTCTGCTAACTTCCATGTAATCTTTGGGTTTACAGACCAATATGTTTCTTGTTACTTTCCATCCTTTAAAAAAAGAAAATAAAAGAGTATATATTCTCAAAATGTAGCTGCATATTCTGGTAGGCAATATATATACAGTGGAGTGTTGACTTATGAGCATCCCTACTGTCGGGTTTTCTGAGGTACGAGCTGTCACTGCTTCAAATTTTGGCTTTGAAATACGAGCAGAGATCTGAGTTACAAGCTCTTTGAGCTGCCTTCACAAAGTTCACAAAGCACCTAAAAGACACAAGTGGGAGGCAGCCAGCACACACACACTGCCCCCCCCCCAAAAAAAACCCAGAGCACATGTGTGTCCCCTTCCCTTGCACACAGGACTCCTCCTCGCAAGCAGTAGAACCAATGAAGACAGGATGGAGGGAAGGAAAAAAAGGAAAAGAGGGAAGAGGAGCAGGGGGAGGGAAGGAAAGGAAAGAAAGAGCTGGAGGGAGGGAGGGAAGATAGATAAGACAGCGGAAGCAGCGGCTCAGCCACTGTGCAACCTATGCTCCGTGCCTTTGGAGCTGCTTCAGATTTACCAATCACAAGCGGAGCCAGGACAAAAAGTGGGGGGGGGGGGGGAGCAAGGTAGAGTAGTCTTCTCCACTGCCACCAGCATCTTCCCTGATTCTGAAGGTATATAACTTAATTAAAAAATTGGTGTTTTTTTGGGGGGGTGGGGGTGGGGGAATTAAACGGATTAATATTCCAATTCATTTCAATGGGGAAATTTGATTTGACATATAAGCAAATTGAGTTATGACCTTGGTCACAGAATGAATTACATTCATATGTCAAGATATTACTGTATGTACAAATTATGATTTAGAAGATAAATCTTATTGGTTCGAATTTGGGCAATGTTAAGTTACACTACTTCACAAATTAAACACATACTTTATACAGTGATACCTTAACTTAAGACCGTAATGTGTTCTGTGACTAAGCTCTTAACTCAAAATGTTCTTATCCCAAAGCAAACTTCTATACTGAAATGCTATTAATCCATTTTGCCCCCCAAACATGCCCAATTTTGTGACATGTTTTTAAATAAGAAAATGTATTATATAAATAACAAATAATGTATAAATTTACACTCACATGGAATAAAAAAGAAAAATCAACTTTAAAATGGCAGAAGCACAAAGTGAAGAGGCAGAAGAATCATTTTCTTCATACTGTACTCATTCCAGCCTCTTCCCTCTCTTGCTTTCTCCCCCCTCTCTCTTCATGAAGCCAAACATACCAGGAATAAAAACCACACAAAATCAACCCAAAGTTCCTCAAAGCGGACAGCAACCTCCTAAAGTGAACAAGAGTAAAGCGGACAGCAATCTCCCAAAGCAAACAGGAGCAAGAGGCATGAGGCACAGAGGCTAACTCCCTTGAGGCCCTAAAGCTCTGTACTCTTGCGCTGGTGCTACCTCTTAACTCAAAATGCTGCTCTTATGTCAAAGTGAAGCCCAGGCCAAGTGAAAGCTCTTAACTCTAAACACTCTTAAGTTGGGACATTCTTAAGTAGAGGTTCCACTGTACTTAAATTTGACCATTGGTCTAGTATTAGTTAATCCTAAAGTTCACGGGGGCCTTTAATTTAGAAACCTCTCTCAACCCCTGCTGCTTGATGTCCACAAATTTGTATTCTGCCTTTCACATGATGCTAAATTGTGTTTTCAACAGGTATGAAGGGTGGTAACCCACAGACAAGTTAGAAATCTTTTTCAGGCATAAGTGAAAGCTCATAGTGCATTGAAATAGGTTGAAATGTCCTGCATGCCACTTTTGTGGCAACTAATACTAATGCGACCTACTAGAAAATTATATCAGCAAATCATTTTCTAGTAGGGAAATTTTGTTCCTTAAAAGAGGAAAAATGAAGTAAGTACTAGCATAGAAGGCAATCCACCATAGAGTTAATCAGAATCTTCTGACCTTGCATATCAGCAATCAGAATTCGTTGTACACTGTCCTTTCCACAACTAATTTAATTTATATAGAGTCCCATTGAAAAGAAAGAAGGGATATCTATCAATCAATCGAACTGTAATACTGTGCACATCCAAAGCTTCCACAACAAAAACCCTATTCTATGACAGTTGCAATTATTTAAATTGTAGCACACAGGCCTTCCCCGCCAGTTTATAATCATTAATTTTAAACTCGTGCCCTGTGTTTTAATCTCTGTGTATTTTCATATGTTTTATAGAAATATGTATTAATATGTACCTTTTATAGAAATACACTTAATATGTGTATAGAATTTTGACAATGTTGATATGTTTTAACTATGCTGTAACTCGTCTCGAGCCATGAGGAGAGGCGGTCAAGAAATAAAATAATAATAATTATTATTATTATATGATGACTTCATTTTTCAAAACTTGAGCAAACTATTTCATAATCTGACTAAACATGTGGTAAATGTGTGAACAGCCACTGCTGAAAAGCATTGTTGCCAAGGTGACCATGCATGGTTAGTACAAAGAGGATTAGGAAGAGAGCAGAAAAGCAGCTACTCAAACTGACATTTTACTTACCTTGTGGTGACATGGCAAAAATCTTGTAACTTGACCAAGGCAAAAACCCTTCAAACAGAGTCTACATTGCAAACCTGGCCCAAGTAAACTGCTACATTTCCTAACCATCACAGTGGGCAATGAATTTATTATTTGTACTGGGGTGCAACTTAACCTGAAAAGCAAATACAAGATCATACTGAATTAGTTAATCTTCCCTACTATCCTTCTTTGTTTGGATTTTTATGTAAGATTATGGTTAAATATGAATAAAAGCCCTTGAAATCAGAAGGTAATATTCATTCAGTATTTCTTACACATCCCGTGGTCTTAATTAGCATTAATATGATACCAATCAAAGAAGTATCCTGTTAGTCTGTTGCAGCACAAAAAGGGAGGAACAGGAAGGAAAAGAAAAACAAGGAAAAAAGGGGGGAAGAAAAAGGAAAAGATTTCTTTTCTCACTCCCTATCTTCTTTCTTTTTATGATACCAATCAGTGTGAAACATTGTACGACAGTGCTTAATTCAGTAAGACTACAGGTTTGGTGACATCCCCCCCACCCATCTCTCTCTCATATATATATATATATATATATACACACACACACACACACACACACACACACATTTCTCTCATTTATATACCTTAAAATACTACATTTGCATTGAGATTAAAAGATATGAAATGTAATTACTAGTATTCCCCCTATCACAAGAATCACATCTTTTGATTAAAATGGACTCAAAAGACTCACACTACACCGTACTTTTCCTTGCCCTTTTCCTCTTTAGACATCTCGTTTGAATTAACACTCCGAAGATTTTCTTCTAATGCTGCTAGTTTTAGTGTAGGTTCAACTGGCCTCCATATTTGATTCCGTTTCTATAGAATGGCAAAGAAGTAATACAAGATCTAAACTGCTGCTGAAATTGCTTGAAGAGGGTTGTCAGCAAGTGCTTTTTCAAACACAGTTAAAATACCTGTAGTTTTAATCTTTATACGCATGAAAAATAAAGAAATCAAAACCTGCTGTCAAAACACAAAATAGCCCCAGAAGGTTCAGGTAACAAATATTCTTCATGATCTCTATGTAAGTCATAACGATCATGAATAATATTTGTATGTATGTATTATGGATGGACGAACAGACAGACAGACAGACAAAACAATATAGTTCCCATACAATTCAACAGAAATCATAGTCACTGGTCATGCTATCTGGAGGTTTCTGGAAACTGTTTTCTAAAAGGTAACTTGGTCATGCCCGGTTTATATACAAAATTACTTATGAAGTGCTGCTATGTTGAAAAAGGCTTAGTTCCTAGTACATTTAGGGTTGCAGCCACATTCTCTATGCTCATGTTGCTTAGCAAAATTTAGATAATAAACATTGATTTTTATACCCTATAAATAATTCACATACGCCCATCTGATAGGATGAGTCAACAGATCCCTGTATTGATCTTTTCTTGTTTGACTCTTGGATTAAGATAAATTGATAAGCAGCTAGGTGGCAATGATACTGTACCTCTCGTACAGCAAAGGTATGTGATGGATGACAAAAGCTGCTGAAACATCTGTCACACAAGTGGTATTCATTACACACAGTACACCTTGAAACAAAATATAATAATGGTTAATTGTTGCAGTGACAAAAAACGACCACGGTAAGAGAGACCACCCAGTGAGGCCAAACTGGACAATACCCCATACAAATCTACATTACATATTCATTGAGCAAGTAAGATAGTGTACATTACTTTTTGAAGCCTATCATTAAAACACTGGACATTCTTAACGAAAGTTAAGTTTGCAGTTTTCAGAACAATGGGATCTCATTCCTTGTTATCTCAGCTCCCCAAAACAAAGAATTCTGAAAGCAGGATTCATTTAATACCAACTTGCCTACAATTGGAAACAAAGTTAGTAGGCAAAATGAAGAGATATTGACTTGTATGGACTGTCAGAATTAAAAATGCAACACTCTAGCTTCAAAATACATTTTATGGACAGTATCTTATGAGCATTAACTAGGCTTGATTTTTACACAGACTAAATCCCTTTCTTCAACTCATGCTAGGGGGAGTAATAGTCCTCCCCCCAGCATTTTTAAATGTTTATTGTTATTCTTGATTTGTTTTGGGAGGAGATACTATCTAGCCTGTTATCATTGCCTTTGCTCTCATTCTCTATATGTTTTAAAAGGGGATTTTAAAGATTGTTTTGATTAAAACTAACCACTTTCCATCATTGTGAAAGAAAGCAGGCATTATCAATTAGAACGTTAATTATAAAACTCCATGCTGTAAGAAAATTCTAACATAGCCATTTATATAATAAAATTATTAAAACAAGTGTTTGCTATACAGGCTTCTATTGTTCAAGCTCACAAGTAAATGGGGATGTAGTTATTGCTTTTAGTTAAGGCAGCTTTCTTTCTATTGGCTCAATTATATTGATATTTATTTACTAGGAGGCAAATCCCACATGTTCAAGTGGAGCTTACTTCCTAATGTATGGACTCCTATCTAAACTAAAACCATTAAAATTACCCCAGGAATAATTTATCTAAAGATTGACGAGGCAGTTGATTGACTTGGAACAAGATAATTTAATCACAAAAGTTATATCTGTATGTATTATATTTCTTTGTGCTGCAATCCCAAGATCCCTGGCACAGTAAGCTAAGGATCATGAGGAAGGAGATCTGGCCCTCTAAATGTATAAACCCTGGAAAAGAAGTTCCAATGCTGGATTCCCCATCCTTGCCTCCTCAGAAAGGTCTGTGCTCATATTCCTCTGACATTGGACCTTCAAGTTCAGAGAAAGGACTTGATTCCAGAACAAGCATGGGTTCTGACTTCAGACCTCTCTGAAATAGCTCTTTGGACTGGACCTGCTCATTTTAGGCTTAAATATAGTTAAATATCAGATGATGATGATGATGATGATGATTATTATTATTATTATTATTATTTATACCCTGCTTTATTTCTTCCGAAAGAGACTCAAAGTGGCTTAACATATAAACATTAGCATACAATTTAAAATATACCAATATGTAAATGTTAAAACAGGATTAAATATAAACAGTATTTTTAAAATCCCAGTTAAAAATAATTAAAACATATTCAAAGTTAAAAACCGCAGATCAGTGAGGACATTAGGAAAGAACTCTTTTAAAATGTTTACTTGTAGCAGTTTCCTTCAATGGGGCATATTCTGCAGTTATTGCAAGGGATTCCAAGATGTTTGTCAAGACGCGTTTTCTCTGCTATAGTCACATGTCTCTTGCAGTTTATGAATTCCTCCAAGATGACTTTCAATGACGCAAAATTTTCCCTGCACAGAGGGCACTTCACCAAAGAATCTTTCTCCAACAATTTCTGATGATCACTCCAGATCTTCATACAAACTATGTGCACATTGTTGCCACAACCGTATCTGTGGAAAATCATCAATTCTGCTCTTAGTTGTTCTCAGGGAAATTTGAAAACAAAAAGCTATAAAAGTTGATGTATATATCTATGTCTATGTCTATTAGTAGAAAACCACAAAAAATCATTTAACCTAGTCTGCACCTTTTTAGCAAACAAATCATGTATGTTCATTGGGCGAGGGCTGGTCCTTACTTTACTATGACTTTCTAAGGAATGCTGTTTTCCTTTCCTTGACAGCCATCCAAATTAAAATGCTGCTTTAAAGATCACAGGAAGGTAAATTAAATAGAAAAACTCAGAACCTTTATCAAGTTGTTAATATTGGGCAATTTATATTCTTTCCTTTTCCACTATTAATTGACTTTTATAAGAGAGGTAACTTACCTGCAGTATGTGACAGGAAGCATTTTCTTGAGTAATGGCTCTTGGCAAATAGGGCATACATCCTCATTATCAATTTCTTTTTTTTTAATGTACCCATAAGAATCTGTCTGCACCTCCTTAATGGAATCCACATTTTTGGGGGGTTGGGAAATAATTTGTGGATGCTGAAGCACATAGTTGATTTCTCTCTCAACAAGACCAACCTGTAAAGCATCTGCACAAAAATGCAAAACTAAAAATTTCTGATAACATCTCATTATATATGGTATTCCACTGACTTTTCAAACCAAGTGTTAACACATTTCCGCTCTTTAGGAAGCAAACCTAGATATCCACTGAGAACATGGCTATGGTTTGAGAAGGACAATACCCTACTATGAAAATATCATTTTGTGATATATATGTCAAAGCAACTACAAAAACAAGACTTCATGCAAATTAATGTCATAATCCTAGGGTAGAGAAGGTGCACCCTGTGGCCTGCATGAAACTCTCAAGTCTGGTTTTGTGGTCTTTAAGAGTTCTCCAGGTCACCGGAATATTTTTTTAAATTATGAGGACTTTCTTTTTGTCCCTGTGGAATATAGGCTCAATCAAGATCCAAGAGGGTCTTTTCCTCAATAGGAAGTGATCTAGAAGTTGATCCAGCAAGAAGGCCTCTTCTGAATCTAACATGGTTTCTCATTGTTAAGGGCACAGTTGGAGGAGAATCACTAGACGCAAGCATTTCAGGGAGGCTGCCATAATGGGTTCTATCTGCTAAGAACCCCTTGAAGACTCCCTTAAGTTTCCAATCCCTCTCATAAAATGATCCAAATGTGACCTTATAGGGGAAAACTTTGGTATCCCATCAGCATATCGTATACTGAACCACAACATGGAAATAAAAATATGAAACTGCCTGGTACTTACATTCATGGTTTCTTGGAAGTTTGAATTTTTTCAACAATAACCTGAAAGTAAAACAGAAAAGGGATAACTTAATTTAAATTTGAAGAACAATAAGTAAACTATTTTTTAACCTGACGCTTTCCCATTTCTTTATATCACACTGCCTTCTCCTCCCTTCCTCCTTCTCCTTAAATCATTGGATCCACTTTCCTTCCCTAAGCCCCATGTGTCCATCTATCCCTTGGGGTCACTTTGGCTCTTCAGTCTCTCTACTTAACTTTTAAAAAGAAACCCTAAATAACTGTGTGACCCCAAGACTACAGAATAAACTTTATCAAACAAAATTGGCAAAGCTTCATAGTAAAAAAAATTAGTTTACCAGCAGATATGTTTACAGAGGTCCTTCTCTTTCACAAATGTTAAGCAGTTGCATGAGTGAGGGTTCCCCAGGGAAACCTTTTATCAAAACAAAAGAAAACCATTAACATTATTTGGTGTTGTAAAATGGAAATGAAAGAAGAATTAAGATGTATATGTAGTTAGAGTTGTCAATGAAAACCTTTCTATTATTCCTACAGATAATTTATGCAATATTACTATTTTTCAAGGTCCCCAGTTTAAAAACGATGCAAAAGATACAAGCCAAGGCTTTCCAAGTTCACCCCTTCCAATGGAAGAGGGCCAATCTGAGGCAAGGAGCCAAATATTTACAGTGGGTAGTGGAAATAGGACTGTGATTAAAATCTAATGTTTTAAAGTGAGATGCAATTAACCTGTCACAACTTTTGCTGAATTAGAATCATTGCATTTATTCTAGTCTTGCCACTGGACATAATATATACTACTTATTCTTACCTCTTTGAGATGAATAAATAATAAAGTATTCATTGAGCTTAGAATAGTAACAAGTCATTTTTTTATAATTACACTTGTTTCCCCAGTAAAAATGATACAACTATTGTACATACTCATGTATAAGATGACCTCATGCATACATTTAAGACAGATTTTGGGGCCAAAATTTGGTATAGCCCATGGCTAAGTTGAGGGTCTTCCACAGAGAGAGGCAAGCAACAATGTTGCCCCAGGGGGCCAACCGCCCCTGGCCATAACCACCATTTCCCGTTCCAGCCATTCAAAAAGGTCAGAAGTGGTCCAAGGAAGAGAGAGTAGAGGGGTTCAGTGCTTCTTTTAGGTTATCTCAGGACAGGTTCCGCTCATGCCGTTTACCATTCCACTCAGAGAAGGGAAGGGTTCCCTTTTTGAGAACAATTCAGTATTCACACTGATCCATGGATAAGCCAACCCAGGTTTTTTGGGTTGTTGTTTTGACTAAAACAATCTATCCTTTTTCTTGAAAGCATTACATCCTGTAATATTTAATTATGCCACTTATTTATTAATTTATAGCAGAACATTTATCTAAAACTTGAAAAACTTCAAAAGGATACATGAACTCAAAATGCTAGAAAACCAGATGACTCATGGAAAAAATGAAATGCTATTTTTATTTTATGAGCGCTTTAAGTCTGTTATACATTTGTACTTGAGAACTCTAATCATTTCACAGGTTTTTTGGCCTTGTCTCCTTGTGGGTATGGATGATGGAAGGATTGATATTTTCCCTGTGGAGAATAGAATTCAGCAGCAGAAACTATGTGGATATATCCTTCAGTGGGAAACAGAAGTCAGGTAGAGTCATAATACTGTTTCTTAGGACAGCATATATAGGACAGCTGCATTTTGAATCTGCATGACAGGGCTCTGAAATGTACTTTACTACAATGGACAAGGAAGTACATTATGTTCAAGTAGCCACCCTCCCCAAGGAAACATCTGCCTGCCACCCAAGGCTACATAGAACATAGGTATTTAAATGTTGTGTGACCTGATGAGAAACAAGGTTAATTTTGGAAAGTGATTGTGAGGTGACACAAGATATAAATCCCGAGTGCGGCCTGAGGAAGAACTAGGTGAGAAGATCTGGGAGGGAAGAGCTCTAAACAATGGCCTCATCTACACTGACCATTTAATGCAATTTGGAGTGAGCTTCAAACTGTGGTGGCCAGACAACAAACTCCCACAAAACCACACGAAAGTAAGCCTATAATGTGTCTCAGTGCTTTGTGGTTTGTGAAATCACCATCCAGGCTTCGAACTGGCTACAGGCTTTCCTATGTTGTCATCTGCAGAGTGAAACCACTTTCTTCAATACTGGTTTGAAATTACACTTAAATGGACAGTGTAGATGGGATCAGAGATGCTCTTAAAGATGAATAATTGACTTCTGTGGCAAAACTGAAACAGTTCTTCCTCTGTGCATGAGGCAGGGCATTATAGGCAAGCATACAGATGCTGAGTTGTTTGTTTTGCACAAGATGGAGGATTCCTCGGTAAGTGCCATTTAGCCAGATTGTTTTTTGATCTGCCCACTCCACTTCTGAGTCTGTTCAGGGACTTCCAAGTTGCCCATTCTTGGTTTGCCCCTGGAGGAAGACCTTGTGGGGGACCATTCAGTTGGGACTACCTAATTTTGCTACCCACAGAGATATTTTTGCTGTTGTTGGAGGGACATTTAGAGGAGTAGTGCTTCTCATTGCACTTTTCTTTGAGTCTACTGGGAGGAGGCTGATAGCTATGCAGTGTTCAACATTATTTCTCTCTCAATTGGCATCAACTTCCCATTGCATATCAGGGGGGCAATGCCAAGTAGCTTATAAAGAATATCAACAGGTGTAGTTTTAAGACATCCTGTGATTATTCTACGTTTCATTCAGTGTTATGTTCACCTACTTCGCGTGGGCAGAATGTGCCAAATAGGGCAGACAAACTGAGTAGCTGAGTAAGACAAGGCCAGGGCTGATGTTCTTATCAATTTTGGGTCTGTACCCCATGCGCTGCCAGTAAGTTTCCGCAGGATGTTATTGTGTGCAGCTACTTTGTGCTTGGTTTTCATAGTGTTTCCTAAATGTTAGTGTTCGATCTGAGGTGACACTGAGATATTTAAGATGGAAACAGTGTTCAAGCTGGGTTGTTGTATGTTTTCTGGGCTGTATGGCCATGTTCTAGAAGTATTCTCTCCTGACGTTTTGCCCACATCTATGGCAGGCATCCTCAGAGGTTGTGAAGTATGGAGAAACTAAGCAAGGAATGTTTATATATATCTGTGGGAAGTCCAGGGTGAGGGAAGAACTCTTGTCAGTTGGAGGCCTGCGTAAATGTTTCAACTGACAAGAGTTCTTCCTCACCCTGGACTTCCCACAGATATATATAAACATTCCTTGCTTAGTTTCTCCATATCTCACAACCTCTGAGGATGCCTGCCATAGATGTGGGCGAAACGTCAGGAGAGAATACTTCTAGAACATGGCCTTACAGCCCGGAAAACATACAACAACCCTGTGATCCCGGCCATGAAAGCCTTCGACAACACAGTGTTCGAGCTCTTGGCCTTTCCATCTAACTTTAAATTTCCTACTGGCTTCACAGTTACGGTAGGTGGAAAGTACACACCTGTGTCTTTGCAGGGTTAGGCTTCTGTGGTTATCTTTGTAGTAGAGGCCAGGGCTGATGCTCTTATTAGTTTTGGTTCTTATTAATAATTGATCAATAAGAATCAATGTTTTTATCAATTAATCAATGGCTGAGATCGGATGAGAGACTCCCTCCTGGGCACACAGGACTGGGAGCCTTGGATGGCACTGAACAGACTGTGCTCTGGCACCACGAGATGCAGAGCCAACCTTAAGAAATGGGGTTACAAATTGGGAGTCCAGGACATGCGAGTGTGGAGAAGAGCAAACCACAGACTACAATGCAGCCTGAGCCCTGCCACATGCACAATGGAGGACCTCCTTGACAGGGACACCAGAGGCACTCCAAGTGGCCAGCTTCTGGTCAAAGGAAATTTAGGACAATGCCAAGTGTTTAACTTTGTGGTTTATATAGCTGTTCTCAATTCGCTTCTCACACGATAAATAAATAAGCCTCAGAGGAAATGAAGGTAAAACCCCTCTGAACTAATCTCGCCAAGGAATGACAGGTCCTCCATAAGTCAGAAGGGACTTGAAGGCGCACGAGATGAGCTTTTCCACCTGCGCGGAAAGGAGGCAGGACAACAATCCACAGCGGGTCAAGGGTTGTCCCGAGGGTTCCAGAGTCCCGGATGTGGTTGCTCTATTCCTTCATGGACTCCTCTGGCCCTACCCTGTGCTCCGCGGCGGGAAGGCGCTCTTCCTCCTCCCCCTCCTCCTGCTCCTGCAGGACGAACGCCGTAGGACCCAGTTCCCGCACGACGCGCATGGTGCAGCCCAGTGCCTGGTCCTGCCGGCAGCTCAGCTTCGTGCTGGCCGAAGAGCGCCGCCGCGACATGGCCGCCCTCCCGCCTTGAACGTGCAACCGCCGGCGCCTGGGCCTCGGCTTCGCAGGCGCGCGGAGGGCGGTTGCCATGGAGACAGGAGCGGCGCCGCGCGCCCCTGCCGCGGGAAGCCTTCGATACCCTTCCTTTTCCTGCAACAAACGGAGGCGAGGCGTCGAAAGGAGTTCCCATGGAAACGGCGCACGTCTCAGTACGTCACGCACGCGCTCCGCCAAGGGGAGGGGGGAAAGGAGAGAGTGGGAGCGCGCTTTCTTAGTGGTTCATGGCATCTTATACTTGGTTGCTGTGAGTTTTCCGGGCCATGTTCCAGCAGCATTCTCTCCTGACGTTTAGCCCACATCTACGGCAGGTATCCTCAGAGGCAGTGAGGTCTGTTGGAAACTAGGCAAGTGAGGTTTATATATCTGTGGAAGGTCCAGGGTGGGAGAAAGAACTCTTGTCTGCTTGGGGAAAGTGTGAATGGTGCAATTAGCCACCTTAATTAGTTGAATGGGCGTGCAGCTTCAAAGCCTGGCTGTTTCCTGCCTGGACGAATCCTTTGGCGTGAGGTATTAGTTGGCCCTGATTGTTTCTTATATTTATTTCATCAGATACCTATATACAGTAGAGCAGGGGTCCTCAAACTTTTTAAACAGGGGGCCAGTTCACGATCCTTTGGACCATTGGAGGGCCGGACTATAGTTGGCCACCAAGCAATAAATATTAACAACAACAACAACAACAAATAAGAGGGTTGGAAGAGACCCTTTGGGCCATTGAGTCCAATCCCCCTTTGCCTTTGTGCACCGAAAGCACAAGTAAAGCACCCCTGACAGATGGCCACCCAGAATCAATGTTAATAATAATAATAATAATAATAAAAAAGAGGGTTGGAATAGACCTCTTGGGCCATTTAGTCCAACCCCCTTCTGCCTCTGTGCACCATAAGCACAAGCAAAGCATCCCTGACAGATGGTCACCCAGCCTCAATGTTAATAATAATAATAATAATAATGGTTATAAGAGAAGAAGAGACCCCTTGGGTCATTTAGTCCAACCCCCTTCTGCCCTTGTGCCATGGGGGCCGGATAAATGGCTTCAATGGGCCGCATCCGGCCCCCGGGCCTTAGTTTGGGGACCCCTGCAGTAGAGTCTCGCTTAACCAACATAAATGGGCCGGCAGAATGTTGGCTCGGGCAGTGGCGCAGGCTGGAGAGCAGCTGCAATGAATCACTGCAATGAATCACTCTGACCAGGAGGTCATGAGTTCGAGGCCCGCTCGGAGCCATGTTTGTCTTGTCTTTGTTCTATGTTAAAAGACATTGAATGTTTGCCTATATGTGTAATGTGATCCGCCCTGAGTGAGAAGGGCGGAATATAAATGCTGTAAATAAATAAATAAATAAATAAATACTTGAAAATGTTGGATAATAAGGAGGCATTAAGGAAAAGCCTATTAAACATCAAATTACGTTATGAATTTACAAATTAAGCACCAAAACATCATGTTTTACAATAAACCGACAGAAAAGGCAGTTCAATACACAGTAACGTTATGTAGTAATTACTATATTTATGAATTTAGCACCAAAATATCGCAATGTATTGAAAACATTGACTACAAAAACATTGACTACTAAAAGGCAGACTGTGTTGGATAACACAGAACATTGGATAAGTGGAGGTTGGATAAGCAAGACTCTACTGTATCTCTGTATAAGTATTAGGTTGTTCTGTAACTATAACTATTTCTATTATAACACTGATTAAACAATGCTCGTAATATACACAGTTCAATTAATTAACGTTTTAATATCATGGGCAAAATACATATAGACATAAATTGTTCAATCATGAAAAAATCCATAATAAACATTAAGCTTTGAGTTAGTATTCACCTGATTGTTTCTTGTCTGGAATTCCCCTGTTTTCTGAGTGTTGTTCTTTATTTACTGTCCTGATTTTAGAGTTTTCTAAATACTGCTAGCCAGTATTTAAATGCAGCAATGCCCAAACATGAATCAAGGAACATGAAAGGCACTAATTCAGCCAGAGAAGTCAGCCATAGCAAAGCACTTGATGAACCAGCCTGGACCCAGCATATTATTTGAGAACTCAGAAATGCTGGACCACTCTAACAACTATCATGTCAGACTACATAGAGAAGCCATTGAAATCCACAAGCATGTGGACAATTTCAACAGAAAGGAGGAAACCATGAAAACGAACAAAATCTGGCTACCAGTATGAAAAAAAACTCTAAAATCAGGACAGGAAATAAATAGCAACACTCTGAAAACAGGGGAGTTCCAAACATGAAACAGTCAGGGCCAGGTAACTCCTCCCAACAAAGGACCCCCCCCCCCCCCAGGCAGGAAGAAGCCAGACTTTGAAACTGCAAGGCCATTCAGTGCTAATCAAGCTGGCCAATCGCAACATTCACACCTGCCTTTCTCCCACCCTGGACCTTCCACAGATATATAAACCCCACTTGCCTAGTTTCCAACAGACCTCACTACCTCTGAGGACGTCTGTCATAGATGTGGGCTAAATGTCAGGAGAGAATGCTTCTGGAACATGGCCATACAGCTCAGAAAACTCACAGCAACCCAGTGATTCTGGCCATGAAAGCCTGCGACAGCACATCTTCTATACTATTATATCCTTATGTTTTGCTTTCCTTTTCTTCCCACACTACTTAGGTAAAGGTAAAGGTTTTCCCCTGACATTAAGTCTAGTTGTGTCCAACTCTGGGGGGTTGGTGCTCATCTCCATTCCTAAGGCGAAGAGCCGGCACTTTCCGTAGACACCTCCAAGGTCATGTGGCCGGCATGACTGCATAGAGCACGATTACCTTCCTGCTGGAGCAGTACCTATTGATCTACTCACATTTGCATGTTTTTGAATTAGGTTAGAAGAGGATGGAGTTAACAGGCGCTCCCTCCACTCCCCAGATTCAAACCTGCAACCTTTCGGTCTGCAGGTTCAGAAGCTCAGAGCTTTAACACGCTGCTACAGTGCTATCATGCTATTATTCCACTTCAGCTGCTATGACAACGTTGAATGGAGTGCGGGGATTTCTGGGATTAGACTGCTCACCCAGAGGGCACTTTGAAGTCTTAGTATGCAATAAATACCAGAAAAAATACATAGGATGCAACCATAGCCATTAAAGTGGAATAATAGCACTATAATGGTGTAATTAATATGATCCCAATCCAAGTCGTGCCAGGGTGTTTCCCAACCAGGGGTTGGTAACAGTGAAATTTCAGATGTTGGACTGTAGCTTCCAGCAATCCTCGAGGATAAGATGGTCCAGTATAATAGGATTTGCTATCCAAAGATAGTGGACCTCTGCTATTTCCAACAGACCTCTGAATAAAACTCTGAGAAAGCTTACCAGAGATGCAGGGGAAACATCCGGAGAGAAAGCTACTGGAACATGGCCATACAGCCTGAAAAACTTACAGCAACCTAGTGATTCCGGCCATGAAAGCCTTCCACAACACATAGCCAATGATAGTTTCCTACCTGTATTCCTGACTAGGTCGAATTGAGGGCCGGTAGGTAATCCTTTCTATTTATGCACCATCATCTTGTGGTTGCATCTGGATGCTGCATACATGCAGACATGTCTGTTTATTTATTTTGAGGTCCAAGACTGAAAAAGGGTGGGTTTTTTTTTAAATTGAAAACTGACCAGTATTTTAAGTTGGGCAATAAAGGGTATATGTGCCAAGTTTGATCCACATCCATCAAGACATGTACCGGTGGGAGCCCTTGAGGGATGTACAAACATACACAATACTTTCACTTTTATAGAGAGAGATTTTATAGAGACACATAAATTGGCATAAAACTGCATATACTAATGTCTATGTTCAGATGTAGCATTAGAAGGCATTATTATGAGATATTATAAACAGAATTGAAATATGATGAGGAACACTGACAAAGGCCCCTTCTACACTGCCATATAATCTAGATTATCAAATCCATATTATTTGTTTTGAACTGGATTATATGACTACACTGCCATATAGTCCAATTCAAAGTACACAATCTGGATTTTATATGACAGTGTAGAAGGGGTCTACATGAAAATCTTGTAGCACCTGTGAGACTTTTGTTCAATGAGTTTTCCGATGTTCCCAGGTCTGACTTTTTTAGGTCAGGCCCAAAAGAATGTGAGAATAAACTAACTGGACACAATTAAACACCACCTTGTAAATAACTCTTAATATCTCTAACAATTTGATTAGGAAGTCCGTGGACAATCCAATTCTGATAGATTGTGGGTCCCAAACTAAGGCATGTGGGCCGTGTGTGGCCCTCCAAGGTAATTTACCTGACCTTTTAACTTTAGACTTGGGGTTGCCCTAAGTCTGAAACGACTTGAAGGCACACAACAACAGCCATCCTAATTAACTTGACTATCTCACCAGCCAAAATCAGGCCCACACTTTCCATTAAATACTGGTAAATATATGTTGGTTAAAATTGTTCATTTTAAATATTGTATTGTCTTTTCATGTGGGGTTTTTTTTACACTACAAATAAGATATGTGCAGCGTCCATTATGCCTACTACCTTTTCTCATTGAATCTAGACTGGACTTTGTTTAGTAACACCTGTAGATGAAATTATGGTACTCAGTCAGCAGAATTTGCTGGATTTCTTTAGCGGGTCTGTAGATAGTTTGTAGGTTGTGTTTCTTCATCAGCTTCCCTATGCAGTCAGTGGTTCCCTTGATGTATGGTGTGAACACTTTTCCTCCGGATGGATCTTTGTCTTGACTCTCATGGCTTGTTCTTGGCCTTGCAGCTCTTCTGATGCCTGTGATGAAATATCTATTGGCCTGTAGAGCTCAGTTTAGGTGGTTTAGTTCACTTTGGAGGAGGTGAGGTTCACAGATTCTTTTTGCCAGGCCTTTGATTGTGTGTGTGTGTGTTTTTTTTTACTTGGGTGATGGCAAGCATTATAGGACCATCTAGTAAAGTTATAGAACCACCTTCAAAAAGAGGGGAAGAAAAAGAACAATTTCTTTAGGTTTCTTTATTTCTTGTGTTTTCAGCTTTGGTCAGAAATGCTGCTTACAAAAGCTACTCTGTGCTGAGAGTGAAGGATATTGTCACCAGTGAAGCATTTTGAAGTGACAAATGCTTCCGTGGGGCTTTTTCAAACTATACAGTTAACGTGTGGTATTCCCCTTTAACTGATGTTGTGCTTCAACTGCTGACATAACTTCCATTCCATCCAGTGGAATCCTGAGGTTTGAAGTTTGCTCAGGCGGACTCAGGCTCTCTGCCTCAGGGATTGCTTCCAGGCAGGACCTTTTGGAATGACATTTCTTTTAAAAAAAAAATCTAAAAATATTAATATTACTCTCATGAAATAGGCTATTTTAGTAAAACAGCTGCTATGCATTTGGTATGAATTTTATCTCTCATTTAAAAACATATTGAAATATTTCACTGTGGAAGAACATCCTAAGGATACCGACTTTTTTGAAGTAAATTCCACTTGATGGTAGTATTCACTCCTACTTTTATGGCACCTTTTTTGTTCCTGGAAAGTCAGCACCCCAGTTATTATCTCTTAACCATTGAAACCTGTTGCATCCATTTCACTCAAATCTTTGACATGTTTGAAATGGTCAAAACAGGAGAACCAATCAGTATGGATGTGATCATTCACTTGCATGGGATTACAAACAGAGATCTGTGTAAAACTAAGGCGTAATTCAAATCTTGGTGAAAAAGATGGGTCAGATTTAATCCATTTCCCCCTTTGTCCTGCTCATACCTTGAGAGTGAGATTTTGCTATTTTTAATTACAAAATTGTTTTTAAACATTCAAAACATTTTCTTTCCCCATTCAAATTACATCTGTCGATTTTCATTCCTTCCTCTTTCATTTGCATTCATCTGTTAATGGCAGGGATGAAACTCTTCAGCAGAGAAACCTTTTCCTGTATTTTTAGAATGATGTTTGTTGTATTCAATTGGGTAAATCTGTTTTCATGTTCCCATTTTTGAAGTATTTATGATTGGTATGGGATCTTTATTCTGATGAATAGTCATTTAGAGGTGTTTTAAATACAGTATGTGCATTTCATATCACTTTTTCCTGTTTTGTCTTATATGAACTGTTGTTTTTCCCAAAGGTTCCTTGCTAAAACCATAAGCTTAAGCAATAGAAAATAGAAGACGGTGCTATGTTTTTCTGCCCTCTGGGAGACAGAGAGAGAGAGAGAGGAAGGAAGGCAGCCATCCAGAAGGTCAGACAGACAGACAGACACAGCACAAGCACCATCTTGTCCCTTCAGCAGTAGCTCTCCAACCTCCCTCTCTGACCAGCTGCCATACTGGTGGCCAGTCAGTAAATGGCTGAGAAGGCAGTCAGAGAGGCCTCCAATTGTCATCACATCCCTGCCTTTGCGTTGGAACCTCTTTCTGTGAAGATTGTGTGTTGGTCTCTGTGCACCGTTCCCCACAAATAAAACAAATTCAGGCAGAGGATTTGAAACAGAACTCATCCCTCCGTCTCTTCTGTGAGCAAAGTTCTGACCACAGTCTCCTTGGATCTCTGGACTCTTTGAGCACTCAGCAGCAACTCCTGGCATTTATGTGGAGCCTCACCACATAGGACTTCACCAGGAGACGATAGCTTCAAAATGAAATCAGAGCTCCTTGGTCACCCTTTGTTCCTTAGCATTGGTTCCTACATGTGAGTCAAATGCCGCATGAGTTCGTTCTCGAAGTCCTTTTTGTTCACTGGTCTTTGCATTTTCTTCTCTGGTTCATTGAAAAGCTTATATTGGAAAAGGAAAGAATTTAGAGTAGGGATGAGAATTGGGGAGGCCTCTGCAGGTTCCAGAGACTGCCATCAAAAGACACATTGTCCAAAGTTCATAGCTCTTTGGGCTGTGCTCTTCTCATAGCATCTGTGTCCAGTTACCCCACATGGGATGTTCTGAGCTGATGGGCCAGCTTCTCTTCTACATTTCAGGCACATATGCTGATGAAGCTGTCTTGTGTCATGTGATGTCTTTCTTATCATTGTCCTCAGGTGGCAAGCCTCACAAGCGTCAATAGTGTATGGCCAAGATTTCAGAGGGTTTTTTTAAAGTAAAATTTTATTGTTAGAATATCATTGATCATATCACGTGTCTTCTCTCTCTCTCTTTCTCTGCCAGTGCTCTTCCAGGGCCAAGCAGCGATTTCAACCATGGTCTCCAGAGTTATGGTTCAAATCAATTCACTACTCAGGAAAGACCGAACATGAGAAAAATGTGAAGAAGAATATGGAGTCGATTTCATGTTTCAAAATGTCTTCACCTCATTCTGCAAACATTAATACATTAGCCAATGCAACTGTATGCGTTTAGTCGAAACCTAGATATTCTTAATGCACTTACTAGAAGAATATAGTATTATGGGTTCACCATTTTATCTAAAATCTGAAATCCAAAATGCTCCACAATTAAAAAAATTAAAATCAGCTTGGGATGTGCTAAGAAAACAAGCACATATTTTGGCAAAGATTTCATTGAGAAAGTCTTGTGCTAATAGGTCTTTTGGAAAATGCAGAAGGACATGTTATTGGTTTTAAAGACTTGAAATCTATATCCCAGGAAGTTTAAACAGATCATGTTAGTACAAGATATCTCTTTGGGCTGTGCTCTTCTCATAGCATCTATGTCCAGTTACCCCAAATGGGATGATCTGAGCTGATGGGCCAGCTTCTCTTCTACTTTTCAGGCAGGTTCACTGAGGAAGCTGTCTTGTGTCATGTGATGTCTTTCTTATCATTATCCTCAGGTGACAAGCCTCACATGCGTCAAAGGTGGATGGCCAAGATTTCAGCCAGAGTTTCAGCCTCATCGCTCCCAGCTGGAAACACACCGGCTTCAACCCCCTTGGCTGTGATCTCTTTTGCAAAGGCTCCCAGAGAAAGGTGGATTTGCAGAAGCAGCAGGGGCCAACATGACCTGAAGTGAGAGCCACATGGAATCGGAGGAAATCAAGAGAAAGACTGTGTCAAGGGATTTTCTCTGCTTCCTGACGTTTGATTAACTACTGGCTATATTTTGACCGCACAGGGAATCACAGCCTGTTGGCCAGCCTTTTGACAGAACTCAACCCAAACAGTCTTGAGATAAAAGCAGAAGGCCATGGTTGAAGGAAGGCAGGATGAACCCTCTTCTCTTTTCCTCTTTTTAAAGTACTTTCCAGCAGTTTGAAATCCCAAAGACTATGTATGGAAAAGCTTCTTGGTTCCTTCAAACTAGAAACTCCTCCTTCCTTCCTTTCCCCAGTTAGGATCCTTTTTCTGGAAAAGGTTTATAAGGATGTGAGTACACCCTGAGACCTCCATCCTTCTCCTTCCCCACCCCTCCCTTTCCCCTCCCCTCCCTCCTCCCTTTCCCTCCGATCCTCTCCTCTACCCTCCCCCGCTCCCTCTCCCATCCTTCCTTCCTCCCTTCCCCCTCCCCTCCCCTCCCTCCTCCCCCCTTCCCTCCTCCTCCCCTCCCTTCCCTTCCCCTGCCCTCCCTCCTCCTCTCCCCCTCCCTTCCCCTCCCCTCCCTCCTCTCCCCTTCCCTCCCCTCCCCTCCTTCTTCCCTCCTCCTTCCCTCCCCCTCCCTTCCCCTTCCCTCCCCCTCCCCCCTCCCCTCCGTCCCCTTTCTTCATGGAAAAATAAGACATCCCCTGAAAATAAGACCTAGAGCATCTTTGGGAGCAAAAATTAATATAAGACACTGTCTTATTTTCGGGGAAACACGGTAGGACTTCACCAGGAGAAGATGGCACGTAGCTTCAAAATGAAATCGGAGCTTCTTGCTCACCCCTTGTTCCTCAGCAGTTGTTCCTACATGTGAGTCAAATGCAGCATGATACACAATTTCTTCCAGCAGTCCTTCTTGTCAACCGTCTTCTCTTTTCTTCTTTATTAAATACTTCCCAGCAGTTTGAAATCCCAAAGTCTATGTATGGAAACGTTTCCTGGTTCCTGTAGACTAGAAAGTCTCTTCAGTTCCCCTTCCTCTCCCTCTCCCACTCCCCTCCCCTTCACTCTTTTCCCCCTCCCCATTTGTCTTCCCGTCCCCTCCCCTCCCCTTTCCCTTCTCTCCCCCCCTCATTTCACCCTCCCCCTGCCATCCCTTCCCCTCTGCTCCTCTCCCCATGGCTTAAACCCAGAAGACCTGAGCTGAACCATTTGGTACAGAACTATATGCCTTGCCCAGATGTGGAAAGTAGCTCATCTTTTCCAGAGAATCATCCTGCCACACCTTCCTTCCTTAAACTACAGGAAAAGGAGATTCCACCTGAACATCAGGAAGAACTTCCTCACTGTGAGGGCTGTTCGACAGTGGAACTCTCTCCCCCGGGCTGTGGTGGAGGCTCCTTCTTTGGAGGCTTTAAAGCAGAGGCTGGATGGCCATCTGTCAGGGGTGCTTTGAATGCGATTTCCTTCTTCTTGGCAGGGGGTTGGACTGGATGGCCCATGAGGTCTCTTCCAACTCTACTATTCTATGATTCTATGATTCTATATACTTTCAGCCTTCTGTAGTCATATAACAAGTAGTGAAATATCCAGTGTACTTCTGATACCCTGGTTTATATATCTGGGAGATTTGTTCTGAAATAAAACTGCCTGGAAGGACTCAGGACTTTGTGAGTTTGAGTATGGATTTTCCTTAAGTCTTTGCATATCTCATGGGGAGGAGGGAATAATAAAGACTGTAAATTACTTTATTTACTTTTGCTGTGTGTTCTTATGTACACCTTGTTATATGTTTTACCATTTGTTCTTATTGAAAATATGATTTTAATGAATAAAGTATAGAATATTCACATGAGTACTATTTATTTTACACTTTTTCAATGAGCCCGTGGAGTTGTTGTGTCGGTTCAGGTCCACCCTATTTGAAGACTTTGGCAGGGATCCCATCAGGTCCGTTGGCTTTGCTATTTTTTTGTTGCTTGGTGTAACTCAGTAGGTTTGTGTATTCCTAAACTGCGCTGATACATGCTGTTGTAAGAAGCCAAAGCAGATCTTGGTAAATCTGGAAATGAACATTCCTTTTAAGTGTGAGCAGCAAAATGATCCTTGAGAAATGGGTATGAGCAGACCGGCTGCACATCCTAATATATTTTTTGCAATTCCAGCAGTCAAGTTAAAGGGTGTCAGTTGTGGTACTTCAGCTATTCACTGACTGTGAGAAAGTGAGGCCCAAAAAGCGACCACCTGCAGCTGAGTGAAGGAGAAATAAGAGGTGCATCCATACTGCAGAATTAATTTACTTTGATGCCTTTTCAATTGCAATGGCTCAATGCTATGGAAGAGGCTAAAGACCTTGTGAAACGATGACTCTCATGATTCCATAGCACTGAGCCATGACAAAGTGATGTCAAACTGAATCAATTTTATATTGTAGATGCAATTCTAATCTCCTAATCTCCCAATGCTGTAGTCCAGTACTGAAACCACTACACCACACTGGGCCTGGTGTTTCACCACATTACAAGCTACAAATGCTGGTATCTCACAACTCCTAGGATTTCATATTACTGAGCCATGGCAGTTAAAGTAGTGTCACGCCACATTCATTCTACAGAGTGTAGATGCATCCAAGAATATGCTTCTTCCCCTCACATCTGAAATGAACACTATCTCACCTTGGTCTGTGAACGTATGATGGCTTCCTTACACCCATCACAATATACAAGAGATAGATTTGGTGAAGGGTGATGCTGATATGTAAAAACCCTAACAATTCTTGTGTAATGTGTCTCTATGTTGCAATCAAAGTTTCTATTCTGAATTTGTTTTTCCATTGACCAATTAAATTTAATGTATTTGTCTTCACTGGGTGACCACTAGGACTGTGCTGGCATTTGGACTCACAGGTAAAGTAGATAAAGGTTTTCCCCTGACATTAAGTCTAGTTGTTTCCGACTCTGGGAGTTGGCGCTCATCCCCATTTCTAAGCCGAAGAGCCAGCATTGTCCATAGACACTTCCAAGGCCATGTGGTTGGCATGACTGCATGGAGTGTTGTTACCTTCCTGTCGGAGCAGTACCTATTGATCTACTCACATTTGCCTGTTTTCAAATTACTAGGTTGGCAGAAGCTGGGGATAACAGCAGGAGCTCGCCCTGCTCCCAGGATTCAAACTGCCAACCTTTCAGACAGCAAGTTCAGCAGCTCAGCAGTTTAACACGCTGCACCACTGGGGGCTCCTGGTACACACAACTATAATATTATTTAAAATGTCTTGGGCTCCACTGAGCGATGAATCATTGAACAAAGGAAACAAAGGACCTTCATAAATTTACTTAAGATGGCAGCAGTGTGCATTATATGTGTTTATATGTGTCTTATCCTGTCAAATGTTTTCTGTTCCTTTCCAATTTCCATTGAAGTACCTAGATGCATTTCCAGTAATTTTAATTTTACGAGACTACTCAAAAGAGGAAGTGGTGAAAGTGACTAGAGATTACGCAGTCAAAAATAGAATCCAAATCCATTGTTATATCATTATCAAAAGCATTCCTCTTGAGAAAAGGCTAGAAGCATGTTATTTAGGAGGTTTTTATTCATTTATTGCTATGCAGTCTTGTTTAGCCCCTCCCTGCTTTCCTTTTGAGAAGGAGGCCATCAAGTGGGCTTGATCTTGTCAAGTTAAAGAGTCTCCTGTCTGCAGGCATAGAGCCTAACTTGGCCACTGGCACCATTTGGAATGGCCCGGGGGGCAGCTGAAAAACCAATTCAGCCTCTGAGAAAAGCACCCATTTCCTCTAAGGACCTTATCAGACGCATCCTCTCATCGAGGTCCATCTTCTGCCAGCCCACATCCTTTCCCCATCGATGTCCATCTTCCCCCCACTTGCTCCCGTTTGTAAAGAAGCAAGTTCTTCTAGTAAAAAGGAAAGATCTACGTATTAAAATGCCTTGCAAAATGTTTAACCTTCAAAAATCCATTATTACATTTTGGAACTAGAGAAAAACAATTGCTGAAACAATTTCACTATCATCATATAGTGAAATATGTTAGTGCCAGACTGCTCAACGCCAAAGAAAAATATAAAACGGCATGCAATGTGCTGAGTAAAACATTCGTCTTGCTGTTTTTCTTCAGATGACATGCAGCCCAGTGCATTGTTGAGGCTCAAGTGTACAAAAGTGCTTATCTAATGCTATTATAAACAGATTGTTACTGGCATAAGGGAAAAAATAGCTTTTCCTAGGTAGGCTCAGCCTTCATTGTCAGTTTCCTTCAGCAATATCTGGAAAGGATCTGATAAGATTACGCAGCTTTCCTTGGGTCACAGGGCACTGTTTTCTCCTTCACTTGAGCAGCCGACAGTAAAGCTAGACATATGTTATCATCATCACATAGGAAACTGTGTGCTGGCTTATATTCAACAGAACACAAATACAGGAAGAGAGTCAGGTTGACTAAAACCTAATGTGCCGTCCGCCGGACAATAAAAAACTATAAAACTGAAACGTGCTGTCCTTTATCCGGGCGAACTGCAAATCCCTATAAGCTGTCCTATAGATATTGAACGACTGAGTCTGGATAACTTCAAAAAAGGATGTTTATTCATACAAGGTTGTAAACCTGGCACAGATCTTAAAGTTGCAGAAAATGAAACAAATTTCTATAGGTTTTAGTCACAGAATTATCCCTGGTTCCAGAAGGCAAAAGTGATTATAAAACCACTATACCCTAATCACGCTGCCTATATTAGAAGGAGAAACTCTTTCCTTCCCTATCTTTACAGCAAAGATTAGTTCTAGAAGCGATGGAATAACTCTGCTCCTCTAACTAGATTTCCTATTCCAGATCAATATAATTCAATACTTATCTAATTTGGATAGGCTTAGATTGGCCTGGTTTTGAGGATGATTTGTCCCAGTTAGCTTTGCACAGCTCCAGCACGTTGGAAGACTATAGCCAGAATGAAGCTCCAAAATGGAGACTAGACCCTGGTAAAAAGGGCGGTCCTAAGATGTTGCACTCTTTGACCAATCACTGCAAAGAAAACTGCAGCCAGCTCTTGCAGATTCCAAGCCACTTTTCCTAGGCTTTTGCAGCCAGAGGCTCAAACAAAATGTAAAGGAGGGAAAGCAAACAAACGACCAATAGGTAAGGCAAACCATCGTCCTGGGGGACGGAACACTCCCCGCTAAATTCCCAGGATGTGGGAATTTACCAATCAAAAACATACAAACACCTTTGTATACACAACAATACAACAGTATAAAACTTTAAACATCTCCAATAAGCAACACGAGGTCACTAATTGGTCTGTCCAGGACAGACATTTTGTCCTTACTATGAGTCTTTACTTGAACTTTTCTAACCTTACCGTCAGGGCAAGGAAAGGTCTTTAGTATAATGCCCATAGGCCAGGCATAGCGGGGCAAGTCTTTGTCCTTTGGCAACACAAGGTTTCCCACCTTGGCATTGTCCTTTGGGGTTTGCCAGAGTCTTCTGGTTGGAAGCTGGCTTAAGTATTCGGCCTTCCACCTCTTCCAGAAGTGGTTGGCTAAGGTCTGCACATGCAAAATTGGTGCCACAGTCCGACCAAATTAACTTAATCGGCCCTCTGAGGGCTACAAACTTTTTCAAGGCATTTATGAATGATGAAGTGTCCATTCCCTCTGCAACCTCTATATGGACAGCTCGTACTGACAAACAAGTAAACAAAACCGCACATCTTTTGTTATTTACAACACCACCCCTGGTTTTCCTAGTGACAACCTCCCAAGGACCAAACACATCGATTCCCACATGGGAAAAGGGGGGGTCTGTCAAAGTCCTGTCCTGAGGTAACTCAGCCATCAGCTGACTCTGAGTCGCCGACATTTGACACACTTAAAAATAACACTGCTGACCAAACTTTTAGCATTTACCACCCACAGGCCTTCATTTCTAAGGGTCGCCTCAGTCAGAGTTCTACCTTGATGATGGATTTTCTCATGGTAGTGACGAACCAACAACAAAGCAATATGGCTATTGGGGGGTACAATGATAGGGTTCTTTATACACACTTTGAGTTTAGCCTTAGCTAACCTCTCACCCACTCTTAAAATGCCCTCTTTATCCAGAAATGGGTTCAGCTCACACAAGAAACTCCGGCTGGGGGTGTTAAGCCCTTGTTCTAACCTGGCTGTTTCTTGACTAAACTCATGCCTCTGAACTGACCTGAGTATTACTCCCTTAGCCTTTAGCATGTCCTGAACTTGCAAAGGCTGACTATCTTTGCAGACTAAGCGATGTATGAGCCTAGCAACTGCTCTCTGAAGACTGTGCCACTCTGAAAAATGCTCAAAGCGGTGTAGTTCCAGGTAAGATCTTTGGCCTGTCTTGATTGCAGTGGTGGTCTTGCAGGCTGTTATTTCTGGAACAGACTCTGGTAATTCTATGCTTTCCGAAGGTGAAAAGACCAACGGGAAGTAGACATCCGCTAAACATCGGGGACCCATCAACCAACTGGATCTTAAAACTCGTTGAGCTGATGCTCCTCTAGAAGCGATGTCGGCTGGGTTGTCATTTGTGGCAACATGATGCCACTGGCTAGGTGTGGAGCTAGATAGAATGTTGTTAATTCTATTTGCTACGTACACTTTGAATCTTTTGGTTGTGTTGTTGATGTAACCAAGCACAACTGTACTGTCCGTGTGGAAATGGACATCTTGAAACAAGTCTCTTATCTCTTGCTGGATGATGCGCCAGAGCTGGACAGCAAGAACTGCTACACACAATTCCAGCCGGGGTATTGAAGTTCCCATAGGAGCTATTTTAGCCTTTGCCATGATGAATCCTGCGTGACAAAAAACTCTGTCCCTTTGTCGCATGTATGCCACAGCTGCTATAGCTTGCTCAGAAGCGTCACAGAAGATGTGAAGTTCTGTGGTGGGTTCTATCATCGCCTTGCAGGGAACAAATTGTCTGGGAACTGTGATGGTTTCCAGTCCTTCAGCTTGAGAAGTCCAATTTGCCCAAGCTGCTTTCACCGATGGGGTCAGCTCTTGATCCCATCCTATCTTCTTCAGTGACCAGAGTCTTTTTTCTGTCACATGCCTATTGTTTGGCAAAGTGGGTTTTTCTGCTTTAAAAGGCAGAGGGGCTATCCAATTTCCCTCGGGACTCCGGGAAACTTGAGAGTTCATGATCTCTAAAAACCTCTGTTCATCTTTGGAAAGCGCTGTAGTTTCATCCCTTTCGGAGACCTCAAAGATGGAAGAATACTCTGGTGTTATTGCTTGGCAGTAGACTGAGATATGACTTAGGCAACTGCGCACAAGTGTAGGACGTCCACCTTTAAGCACCTGTGCTTGATTGGAGTCCAACGACGATGGTGGGTGCATCTTGTTTATGCACACTGGGCCTATGACTGTCCAGCCTAATGGCAATTGTTGTGCGATAGGTGCACCTGGAGGTCCTTTAACTTGGTCGTTCACACAGAACAAGCTCGGGCAGTCCGAGCCAAGCAAAAGGGCAATGTCCACATCTGGCCGAAAGGCTGGTATAGCATTCTTTAACCGTCGCAAATGTGGATGAGCCTCCACAACTTCTCTAGTTACAATTTGTTTTTTGTTCCGAGGGATGGAGGAACACTCAATCAGGTCTGGCAACTTGAACTGTCTCTTCTGGTCGCAAGAGGAGACAACAAAGCCAGATGCTATGCGACCCTGCAACTTCTTTTTTCCTGCACACGTAGTCATAGTGTAGTCGACCATCTTGGTTTTAAGGTCAAACATGCGGAAGAACTCTGGAGTAGCCAGGGAGGCGTCGCTCTGTGAATCCAGGGCCACATAGAGTCTCTTTCTAAGCCAAGGGCTCTTGGCTGGATATACATCCGCTAGGCAGATAGGATGACAAACTCTGTACTGGTGCGAGTCAGAACACAGCTCTGTACAGGCGACTGCTGAAACTTCCACCTGCATCTCTGGTGCGGCTGGCTTGTCGGTGTCTTCGACTGCTGACTTTTCTTTTGGTGAAGCGTTCTCTTTGGGGTGGGAGATGATATTGGAGTTGTGCATTGCGGTGCAATGCTTGAGGCTGTTGCATTTCTCACACTTGATGTTTTCTTTGCAGTTGGATGCAAAGTGTGGAGTTGCTCCGCAGCATCTAAAGCAGATTCCCTGCTTTTGAACTAGCTGTTGCCTTTCTTTGTATGTCTTTCTACTAAACTCCCTGCAGTTGGCCAAGCTGTGAGGCTTTTGGTGAATAGGGCAAAGCAACTCTTTTACCTCCGACCTGGGTTCATCAGTCTTGTGTTGAGTTTCGACTGCCTTTACGCTGACAGGTCTATTGGCCTCTCTAGATGGTTTCTTGTCCACTTTAGGTGCCTTCTCTGGCTGGGTCCCTTGGTATAAGGTGGGGAGGCCCGTCTGTGGATCATTCCTTTCTCTGGCTGCCCTGGTGATGAACTGGACCAAATGAGAAAATGGAGGGTATGCCTGGGAGTGGGCCTCCTTGTAGTTGAAGACCTCCTGTCCCCAGCGTTCTTGCAAAGTGAAGGGCAGCTTGGTCAAGATCTGCCTCTGGGATAGGTGCTGATCGAGGCACTTCAAACCGGGCAGTTCTGGATTCTCCTTGGCCGACTCTAATTCCGCAAGGAGATCGCTGAGGTCCCACAAGAGTTTGAAGTCTTTGAGTTTTAAAGCTGGGAACCTTTGGAGCTTGTCCATAAGAGATGCTTCAATCTCTGTGCTGGCCCCATACCTCTGCTGCAACCTGGCCCAGGCCTTTTCCAGGGCTTTGTCGGGATCGGCTACGTGGGCTGCGTAGATCTTCTTAACTTGTGAGGATGAGGCTGGGCCCAACCATGCAGCCAGAAGAGTCAGTTCTTCCTCAGGCAATAACTTTAAGTCTCTGATTGCTCTCTGGAAGGTGGCCTTCCAGAGAAGAAATTCCTCAGGCTTGTCCGAAAACTTTTCGACACCCTTGTCCTTAAGATCTCTTCTGGGGCTTCTGATGATGGAGACAAGCTGGGACTCTGGCGTCGAAGGGAACAATTGAGGAGTTTGCTGTTGTGGAGTGGACTCCCACCGTGTACCTTGCGTCAACCTTTGGCCTCTTGGAGGGATGACATCGACCACTGACGAATCGATGGTTCCCTGTGCAGCTGTCTGTAGGGGCCAACTAGCACTCGGCCTTGAGGCCCTGATTGACTGACCTAGGGTTTTAGCAGGAGGCACAGGTAGCTCGAGCAAGGGTGAGCTCCCCGCTATGACGCTCTGCTCTGCAGGAAATTCAAAAGTGACTTTGGGGCCCTGCTCTGGGTAAGGAGAGAAGTCTCCCTGTTCCTCATCCGAAAACTGGCTGTTCATGCTGCCAAGGTGCGCAAACACTTTGGCAGAAGGATCCTGTATTGGTAACTGGCTTACATTTTCTTCTGTGAGTGGCTCAATTAGGGCCTTGGCCAAAGTCTCAGCCCTTACCCTTTTGGCTGCGGCATCCATCTTTATTCTAAGCATCTCTATACGAGCCTGTTCTATTTGCATTTCGCTTTGTCTACGGGCCTGTTCTATTTGCAGTCGTTGCTCTTCTTCTTTGAAGGGAAGGGTGAGATCAGCTGCCTTAGCATCAGCCTCCGCCCCCGCTACCTTGCTCTTTAGCTCCAGACGTGCAGCCTCCTTAATGTGCAAGGCAGCTAGGGAAGAGATGGCACTCCCAGCAGCAGAAGACTTGCTAGAGTGGCTGTGTTTAGACGATGCACGCTCCCTTAGTTTAGATACCTGGCTAGAGCGGTTGGACTTAAGACTAAGTGCCACAGCAGGTGATTTTAAAAGATTGGTCTCATGGCTGCATAAGGAAGACTGATTTCCTTTTGGCTCAGACCTTAGATTAACAGGTGGAGAACTAAATTCCAAGGCATCTAGAATTGCCCTCACCTTATTTTCTTTCTCATGAGTGTCAGCTAAGACACTCACTATTTCTAACTCTGAATCCTTGGCGTTAATGCGCTCGAGGACCTGGACTATCTTAGACACCAAACCCCTCCAGAGACCGAAGGTCTCTTCAAGGTCTGTCTGTAATATGGATGGCACCCTTGTAATACCCAAGCTCTCAATTCTGTCCATCAATGTTACAATTCGCTCCCATGCCGAACCTAACCTCACATGGAGGAGCTCCTTTTCATCTATTAGATGGGCTAGCATCTTGGCTGAAGGGTGCTTTATCCTTTGGGGCCTTTCATTCCTACTTTCAGCCTCAGAAGGAGGTATACCATCTGTATCGTCTTGAAATTGCATAGACATTATGTATTCTTAATAGCAAGTAAATTTACAACAAAAGCAAATACAACATATAATACAATGCACAACACTTAACCATAGCAATATATATCACTAAGTAACTATACTTTACAAAGATTGTGACCTTTGGCGCCAGATTTTAGTGGGCAAGCTGCAAAATGCCAACTGACAGCAACTTGCCACTTGATACCTCCCTTGCCCGAGTGACGTAAACTGCCAAAATGGCGACTTCGCCAAATTTTCAAGCACCTCGTGCTCTGCGGCTCGAGGCCTGCCGCCGAAGGAGCACCGAGGCTGGCTTTGGAAAGGAGGAGAGAAGAGACGCCTCCTCCCCGCTGTGAAGGGAGGTCACCACCGCAGGACGATGAAACAGGTCACCACCGCAGGACGATGAAGCAGGTCACCACCGCAGGACGATGAGGCAGGTCACCACCGCAGGACGATGAGGCAGGTCACCACCGCAGGACGATGAGGCAGGTCACCACCGCAGGACGATGAGGCAGGTCACCACCGCAGGACGATGAGGCAGGTCACCACCGCAGGACGATGAGGCAGGTCACCACCGCAGGACGATGAGGCAGGTCACCACCGCCAGGCGATGAGGCAGGTCACCACCGCAGGACGATGAGGCAGGTCACCACCGCCGGACCATGAGGCAGGTCACCACCGCAGGACGATGAGGCAGGTCGAAGCCGGCCGAGTGCTCCGGCCGAACTCGCAGCAGCGTTGCCAGGCCTGTCCAGGTTCTAGCCTGGTTCTGGTGGGCTTCACGCCTCAGAGCCAGCCAAAGAACTGTCGCTGGTGCTCCGCGGCTCGAGGTCTACCGCCGAGGGAGCCCTGGACGTTGCTGGGAACTGCACAGCCTGTGCAAACCCAGAAAGCCACTGGGCTACGTGCGCACACGCGAGCCAAATAGCAAGGAAATAGAGCCCCACTATTTGACTCCTTCAGGTCTGAGAGCGGGCTCCACTGCCTCAGACGCTGGTAGAGTCTTTAGGTATGCAGACTGAGCTCAGGCGGAAAAGCCGCAGCCTATACTAAAACTTCCTAAACTATAGAAAACTATAAGCCGTGCAAGCTAGCTCAAGCGGAAAAACCGCTGATCTACCTCAAAACTGTGCCGTCCGCCGGACAATAAAAAACTATAAAACTGAAACGTGCTGTCCTTTATCCGGGCGAACTGCAAATCCCTATAAGCTGTCCTATAGATATTGAACGACTGAGTCTGGATAACTTCAAAAAAGGATGTTTATTCATACAAGGTTGTAAACCTGGCACAGATCTTAAAGTTGCAGAAAATGAAACAAATTTCTATAGGTTTTAGTCACAGAATTATCCCTGGTTCCAGAAGGCAAAAGTGATTATAAAACCACTATATCCTAATCACGCTGCCTATATTAGAAGGAGAAACTCTTTCCTTCCCTATCTTTACAGCAAAGATTAGTTCTAGAAGCGATGGAATAACTCTGCTCCTCTAACTAGATTTCCTATTCCAGATCAATATAATTCAATACTTATCTAATTTGGATAGGCTTAGATTGGCCTGGTTTTGAGGATGATTTGTCCCAGTTAGCTTTGCACAGCTCCAGCACGTTGGAAGACTATAGCCAGAATGAAGCTCCAAAATGGAGACTAGACCCTGGTAAAAAGGGCGGTCCTAAGATGTTGCACTCTTTGACCAATCACTGCAAAGAAAACTGCAGCCAGCTCTTGCAGATTCCAAGCCACTTTTCCTAGGCTTTTGCAGCCAGAGGCTCAAACAAAATGTAAAGGAGGGAAAGCAAACAAACGACCAATAGGTAAGGCAAACCATCGTCCTGGGGGACGGAACACCTAAGGACAATTTGATGGAATATATTCAGTTAATAACACAGTCTTGTGAACCTTGACAGCTAGAGTACCAGTCTATGTACTTTTGGTGCTGGTTCATGAGGATAGTCTCAAGGAATTTGACTACTGAGGGAAAGGAGAAGTGCAACCGCATTGTTACATGTCCTGCCCCAAAGATCCAAAGAAGTCGTGGGAAGGCATCCTGGTCTTTTTATCATTCCAGTCCATCACTGGACCTCTTAAATGTTCACACAGTGGCATCACTATGGAGTGTGGAGGGTTTGGGCTTCAGGTAACTTCAGCAGTGATAACAACCATGGGGTTGGGAGAGAGGTGGCCAACGTTAAGTAATGCTGAACAGCTATCTTTGTTCCCTGGCTTGTTGGGCCAGAGCTCTGTCCTTGCCCTCTCAATTGGGCTTCTTCACAGCAATTCAACTTATTTTTGCTCCTCTCTTTTGCATGTGATCAAATGGATGCCTCCCTAACCACCCCCTTCCCACATATTTGAGAAGATTTGAAAAATGTGATGATGATAATATGTGTGTGAATGTATGTACATATGTATATACACACACATCACACATGTACACACACGCACATACACATGGATAGACAGGCAGACAGATGGATAAGATAAGTTATCCCACTCTGATACCCTGTTTCCCCTAAAATAAGACATCCTCAGAAAATAAGACCTAGTAGAGGTATTGCTGAATTGCTAAATATAAGGCTTCCCCCGAAAGTAAGACCTAGCTAAGTTTTTGTTTGGAAGCATGCCCGCCAAACAGAACACCAGAGCATGTAGGGTCGGTAAATGTACGTACGTACCATAGAGTGTTGTACATGGAAATAATGATAGTAACAAGAAATTCTTGATAGGATTCACAGTTTGTCTGGTTATGCTGGTTTGTGATGATAACTACTGCACAGTATATAATGTTCATTTTTTGTTCAATAATAAATGTGAATTCTTCTTCATGGAAAAATAAGACATCCCCTGAAAATAAGACCTAGTGCATCTTTGGGAGCAAAACTTAATATAAGACACTGTCTTATTTTCAGGGAAACACGGTATCTTCAAATAGAGAGTGAGATACAAATTATTTAATCAGTGAAATCAATAAGAGGTGAGAAAATGTGATCCTCTAGATTGCACACATCAAACAAAAGACCACAGGCCAAATCCAGCCTGTGACATCATTTAATGTCTCCCACAAGAATTTCAATTCCAGGGCAACATGTTTACATTTCTACAGTCTTGCAATTACAAATGGCCCTTTGAAGGCAACCATACTGAAGGCTCAGTACTCTTCAACATCTTTATTAATGACTAGGATGAAGGTTTAGAGGACATGCTTATCAAGTTTGCAGATGACACCAAATCCAGAGGGATAGTTAATACTCCAGAGGACAGGATCAGAATTCAAAATAACCTTAACAGATTAGGGAGCTGGGCCAAAATAAACAAAATGACAACAGCCCATGTGAGAAAGATCTGGAAGTCTTTGTGGACAACAAGTTGAACATGAGGCAATAGTGTGATGCAGCAGCTTAAAAAAGCCAATGGGATTTTGGACTGCATCTAAAGGAGTATATTGTCTAGATAAGGGAAGATGTGGTACCTCTCTATTTTGCTTTGGTTAGACCTCACCTGGAATACTGTGTCTAATTCTGGGAACCACAGTTCAAAAGAGATATTGACAAGCTGGAAGGTATCTAGAGAAGAGCAACTAAAATGATCAAAAGTCTGGAGACCATGCCCTATGAGGAGTGTCTTAAAGAACTGGGTATGTTTAGCCTGCAGAAGAGAAGGTTGAACAGAGACATGACATCACATAAATATGTGAAAGGGTGTTATAAGGAAGAGGGAGTAGGCTTGTTTTTTGCTGCCCTGGAAACTAGGACTCAGAACAATGGGTTCAAATTACAGGAGAGAAGATTCCACCTGAACATTAGGAAGAACTTCCTGACTGTAATAGCTGTTCAGCAGTGGAATTCTCTGCCTCAGAGTGTGGAGGCTTTTAAACAGAGGTTGGATGGCTATCTGTCAGGGATACTTTGATAGTGCTTTTCCTGCATGGCAGAATGGAGCTTGACTACATAGCCTATGTGGTCTCTTCCAAGCCTATGATTCTATTATTGTATGAGTCTATGGTAATGCTGATATGGCCCTCATTGAAAATGAGTTTTGATATTGTTGGACCTCAATTTCCAGTATTTCTCACCACTGGCCATGCTAGATAGAAATGCTGAAAGTTGCAGTCCAACATCATTTGAAGAGCTCCATGACTCTCACCCTTATTCTATGTAACTGTTTGCATTCACATTGGGATTACTCTAGAACATTTTCATGAAATTGTGAGTGTAATTGCTCAATTCAGAGGATAAAATAATTGGGATGATGATGACAATGTACAAGAAAAATCCTGTTAGTTTTTCATCTCCTGCCCTGTTGAAATCAGTTTGTGGATGTTAAAAGTTGGGTTTTCCATTATTTGGAAGGTGCTTCAACAAACTCAAAGATAGATGAATTCCTAAGAGCTCAACTAATCTTCTTAGCTCAGAGCGTTGGTTCAAAGATTTTTAGTCTGATAATTCACAGGAGTCTTCTATTCCCGTTCACTCAGCTAAACCCCAAAATAATGGATTTACTGCTGTTCTTTGCAGTGTTTTGCCTCAGTGATCCCATTACTTTTTATTTTTCTTGTTGAATGTAGTGAATGTTATCAGGAACTAGTCTGTTAGAGCAAGGAAGTTTGTGTTTATATCTGACACAACAAATATGGGAAACCTTCCACTTGGAAAAGATTGTGATACATTCATTAAACATACTCTGATTTGTTTCTGGTTGCTGTTCTTGTTCAGGCAATTTCTCGTGCAAAATGATTGTGGGGTTTTCTTGGCAAGATTTGTACAGAGAGTGTTTGCCACTGCCTTTCTCTGAGGCTAAGACAGTGTGACTTATTCTGTGAAGAAAATACTATATTCCACTTCTTCAAAGGCTTAACAAATGAGCTGTCAGAATTTAAAGCACATCCGAAGTCTTACCCCTTCCAGTCAATTTGTAAGCATGTATTTTAAATTTACATTCTGTTACTACTGTAATAATTTTACCTGCATCCGTCTCACACATACACACACACAAATATGCAATTTCTTACAATAAATGCAGTTTCTATGGCAATGAATAACTCTTTGCAATACATTGAACAACAATGCAAATTATGAAAAACTGTTCTGTTTGCCTTTAACGTATGAAAGCTTCACATCTTCAGTTTTGTTTTCTGTATTTTGCTGCAGTGACAGGCGGTGAATTTCATATTCAATGGACGGTGAATCTATTCAAGTTCAAACTTCACCCTATAAATGGGTTCAGCATTTTAGACATTTCTTTTAAAGTTTGGGTTAAAACCCAGAAATGAAGATGAGCACCAACCCCCAGAGTCGGACATGACTGGACTTAACCTTTACCTATCTGTGATAATGCACCTTTGACACCGTACCTCTATTTAATAGAACAATTGCACTGCTTCACTAATTCATGGTCTTGTGAGCATATTTCTGCAAATCGATGTAGTATCACCTTCCTGCACTATTGCTATTCCTTAATTTATTGTTAAATGTATTATTTTAGTCAATTCAGCATTTAAAAAAACATACAAATCTATATAATAAAAACCAGCTTGAGAGGAGCAAAGGGGACCCCCTGATGTCATGTTAGCATGCCAAGATACAATGGAAGGGATCCATCACACAAAGATAGGTGACGGGAACATTGCATGATTGGGAACTATTGCTAGGTTTTACCCATTAATAGCTTAGAAACAGGAGAATTATGGAGGGGAGGGGAGGCAAAGCAGTAGAGAGATGCACATGTGAAAAGACCCACATCATGTAAAAAGACCTACCACAAAAAGTGATGGTCCAGCTGCAAAACTTATTTGTTTGCTTCATGTGATAAAGTCCTGAGATGCAGCTCAGGTGGCTCTATTTTAAAGAACGTATGATAGAAACAGGGGCCCCTGGTGGCACAGTGCGTTAAAGCGCTGAGCTGCTGAACTTGCGGACTGACAGGTGCCAGGTTCAAATCCCAGGAGCGGAATGAGCGCCCGTTGTTAGCCCCAGCTCCTGCCAACCTAGCAGTTTGAAAACATGCAAATGTGAATAGATCAATAGGTACCGCTCTGGCGGGAAGGTAATGGCGATCCATGCAGTCATGCCGGCCACATGACCTTGCAGGTGTCTACGGACAACGCCAGCTCTTTGGCTTACAAATGGAGATGAGCACCAACCCCCAGAGTTGGACACGACTGGATTTAACATCAGGGGAAAACCTTTACCTTTACCTTTACCTTATGATAGAAACCTCTCATGAATTTCTGAAAAAGATGCACAATATCTTGCACAGCTATAACTATTCAAAGGAAATGTAACAGAGATGCCAATGATTTTTTTTAGTCCCCCTTCTTTCCAGCTCTGTTACCGCCTTTTTAATACCACAGTTGAATACAGAAGGAAAAGATACGTGGGAATCTGTTTATCTTCTTTCAATTCACCAAGGCACGTGGTGACAGAATTACTTCTTATTTAGGAATATCCTGGAAGATGCAAAGGTCTGGGATGGGTGAGTGAGCATAGGCTCAAAGAAATTATCAATTCTCCGTGCTCAGTTTTTTTTTTTTTTTTTCCGTTTCAGGAGCAACCGGAGTTGCTTCTGGAGTGAGAGAATTGGCCGTCTGCAAGGACATTGCCCAGGGGATGCCCGGGTGTTTTGATGTTTTACCATCCTTGTGGGAGGCTTCTCTCATGTCCCCGCATGGAGCTGGAGCTGATAGAGGGAGCTCATCCGCGCTCTCCCCGGTTGGGATTCGAACCTGGCAGCTTTCAGGTCAGCAACCCAACCTTCAAGCCACGAGGCTTTTATCCCCTAGGCCACCGGGGCTCAGTTAAGCATTGAAAAGGAAATGGAAAGCATCTTCACTTACATATAATCCGTCACAAGAGGGAGTCAAAGATCTTTGCAATGTGCAGATGGTAAAGGAGATGCACTCCTATTTAGACTAAATATACAAAGTCCCAACAAATCTGGATGCTGCTCACAGTAAAAAAAACAGGGAGCCTAGAAGTAATGTTCAGAAAAATAATTAAATGTGGAATTTAGTCTAAAATATGATGTTGAATTTGTCATGTTGAGAAACTGCCACTGTTTTCCTGACTGTTCTCTGTCCAGGCAGGCCCTCAGCAATTATCTGCCTGTTATGGTTCATGTTTTTAAAATTGACTGTTTAAAGACACACATCTGGGTTTTAATATTTTATGGCTTATCTATTTTTAATGTGATATTTATACATTGTTTTCATTGGTGTTTTTATAGTCTAATTACTTATTTTTATTTTTATATGAAGAATTTATTGTGCTTTTATTATGTTTTAATGCACCCTTTTAAATTATGTTGGAAGCCACCTTGCATCCCAGCCCTGGGAGAAAAGCAAGATATCAATCATCCATTCAGAATATAGTATTTTGACTAGAATCTTCTGGTCTCTTTTTCTTACTCCGGTGCATATACTGTATATACTCGAGTATAAGCCGACCCGAATATAAGCAGAGGCACCTAATTTTACCACAAAAAAAAACATTGACTCCAGTATAAGCCGAGGGTAGTAAATTTCAGAAATAAAAACAGATACCAATAAAATTACATTAATTGAGGCATCAGTAGGTTAAATGCTTTTGAATATTTACATAAAGCTCAAATTGAAGATAAGACTGTCCAACTCTGATCAAATCATTATTCTCATCTTCTTCAATGTAAATGTGCTTATGTATCCTTTTAATAATAATAGAGTAAAATAATACATGTAATAATAATAATAATAAATACAGGAAAATAATACAAGTTATAATAAATAAAGTAAAATAATAAATGCAATAATAATAATAATATCAGAGTGAAATAATAAATGTATTATTAATAATAATAAAAATAGAGTAAAATAAATGTAATAGTAGCAACAATAATAGAGAAAAAAATAAATGTAATAATACCAATAATAATAGAGAAAAATAATAAATGTACCATATATTCTAGAGTATAAGCTGACCCAAATATAAGCCAACCAGGACCCTCACCCGAGTCTAAGCTGAGGGGGGATTTTTCAGTCTTAAAAAAAGGGCTGAAAAACTAGGCTTATACTCGAGTATATACAGTAATTGTGAGAACTGTGGGCTCTCTGTATTGCTGAGCCATGCTCTCCCACAAAAGATCTATAGGTCATGAAGAGATACCAAGTGAGATATTTGATTTTTTCTTTATTTTTTCTGCAGCTCCAAAGTTCTGGTGTCAAAACCACTGGAGGCTCTGGAATGGACCTAGCAGCAGCTGTACCCTAAAAACTATATCATATCTAATCCTTTAAAAAAAAATTTCGTGTCAGGAGCAACCGGAGTTGCTTCTGGAATGAGAGAATTGGCCGTCTGCAAGGACGTTGCCCAGGGGACGCCCGGATGTTTTGATGTTTTACCACTCTTGTGGGAGGCTTCTCTCATGTCCCCGCATGGAGCTGGAGCTGATAGAGGGAGCTCATCCGCGCTCTCCCCGGGTGGGATTCGAACCTGGCAGCCTTCAGGTTAGCAACCCAACCTTCAAGTCAGAAGGCTTTTATCCCCCAGGCCACCAGAGGCTCCAATCCTTTAATAAACTGTATCAACTTGATGATTTTTGTGTAACTTGTATCATTTATGTACTCTGTCAATACCTAAAAGTATAAACGGTATAAATGGTATCAAATGAAATGTATCAAAATGTATCTAGAAGGCAACTATCTTTCCATGCCCTCAGTTTGCATAATCGCTTGGGAAAAGGAGACTATGGAGAGGATCCCTCTGGCTATTTCCCGAGCCAGATAAATATCAAAACCATTATGTATGTATGCATTTAGATTATTCTCTTTGTCACTAAGATGTGCTCAGGATGTTTGTTCATTTAACTTGAGGCTGAGAGATTGCCGCTCCTGTGGAAGAGGGGGCTCAGCAATTATGAATTCATTAATTGATGAGTCCCTATTAACTCAAGTTTCCAGTATCATGTGAAACAAAGGGTGCAAAAGACAAAGATGATGATTCCAGACAGTCATGAGTTTGGCTGCCTGAGTTAATCAGGGACTCATCAGCATATCCATGTCACCATTTACTCCTAGATTCTGCCCTCCCAGTCCATCTCTACAACGAATTGGTTCTTCTTTTTTTTTTTGTCAAATATTTTTATTGAAAATTTTGTATTTAAGGATATGAAGAAAAAAGATTAACCGGTAATAAAGTTTACACATCGAAAGTGGTAGAACATTGCTTGTTTATAGTAAAGTAGGAAATAAGATATAGAAGAAAGAAGAAAAGGAAAGGAAAAAAAAATGTTTGTTGACTTCCATCTAACTTTAACTGGTTCATCAAGAAAAAGAAAACTATATATATATATATATATATATATATATATATATATATATCTGTATTAATATATATATATATATATATATATATATATATATATATCTCATAAAAATTGATAGATCACCGCGTCCCCTTCGTCCTCAATAATTTCAAAGATTGTATCTAATTCAGCAGATAGGGTCCAATTTCATTTGTTTTAGATAGTCCTTAACCAGGTCCCAATTAGTCTCTTTCTTTGGTAAACCTTGGCTTGAAGATAACCAATATGTGAGTTTGTCCATGTTCATCACCTCCATAACTTTATTTAGCCATTCCTCCTTATTCGGAATCTCCTTTCGTCTCCAGAACCTGGCATATGTTATTCTGGCGGCAGTGACCAAGTAACTAAACAAAATCTCTTTGTTTTTGTCCTGATCAATGTCTAACATTCCCAATAAGAAAAACTCTGGTTCTCTTTTAATTTTTATCTTTAAAATTGTTTGTATAGCTTCATTAATGTCTTTCCAGTAAAGTTGAGCTTTTGGGCATGTCCACCATACATGGAAAATCGGGCCCGTCTGTTGCTCACACTTCCAACATTTGTCAGATGCATTCTTATAACATTTAGAAATTTAATAGGGGGTGGCATACCACCTATATTGCATTTTTAGCCAATTCTCTCGCATACCATATGCATATGTATATCTGAGGCCCTGGTTCCAGATCATCTCCCAACTTTTTAATTGAATCTGGTGCCCCACATTTTGAGCCCATTTTACCATACATTCCTTTATCTGATTTTCTACTGTGGCCCACTCTAATAGTTTTTTATATAATTTTGTAATTAATTTTTGCTCATTCTTCATTATATTGTCCCAGAAACCAATTCTTTCTGCAAAACCTGTCTCTTTATCTACCCTAAAGAGATAATACACCTGCCTGTAGTGTGAACGGATTGATTCTTTAAACCAGGGGTCCCCAAACTAAGGCCCGGGGGCCGGATGCGGCCCTCCAAGGTCATTTACCTGGCCCCCACCCTCAGTTTTATAATATAATATTTTAATATCATTTTAATAATATAATATATTGTATATACATATAATATTGATAATAATATTATAATGTTATACAATACTAATAATAATACCATATTATAATATTAATTATATGATATATATTACATATAATATTACAGTATAGTGGTATAGTTCAATATAGTAATATATAACGCTAATATTGTGCTATGCTAATAATATAATATATTGTATGTACATACAGCTGCTCTGAGTCCTCTCCGGGGTGAGAAGGGCGAAATATAAATGTAATAAATAAATGTAGTAAATGAATAAATAAATAGTTTTAGACTTAGGCTTGCTCAAAGTCTGAAATGACTTGAAAGGCACACAACAACAACAACAATCCTAATTAACTTGACTATCTCATTGGCCAGAAGCACACTTCCCATTGAAATCCTGATAGGGTTATGTTGGTTTCAATTGTTTTCATTTTTAAATATTGTATTGTTCTTGTGGACCGAAAGGTACCAGGTTCAAATCCTGGGAGCGGAATGAGCGCCCGCTGTTACCCCAGTTCCTGCCAACCTAGCAGTTCGAAAACATGCAAATGTGAGTAGATCAATAGGTACTGCTCCGGCGGGAAGGTAATGGCGCTCCATGCACTCATGCTGGCCACATGACCTGGAGATGTCTATGGACAACGCCGGCTCTTCTGCTTAGAAATGGAGATGAGCACCAACCCCCAGAGTTGATCACGACTGGACTTAACGTCAGGGGAAACCTTTACCTTTACCTTTTTTATTGTTCTTTCACTGTTGTGAAAGAACAACAGTGTTCTTTCACATTTGTCTTATTTGTGTTGCACCACAAATAAGACATGTGCAGTGTGCACAGGAATTTTTTTTCCCAAATGATAATTCGGCCCCTCAACAGTCTCAAGAATTGTGGACCGGCCCTCTGCTTTAAAAGTTTGAGGACCCCTGCTTTAAACTGACCAACTGTCTGCTGTTTTTTTCCCCACCATGGAATTCTCTTCCTGCAGGTTTTGATTTCAAGGGAATCTAGGCAAACCTGGAGCAGATTGCCTTTTTTTCCCCAGCCAATCAGAAGTAGAAGCAGGAATAGCACTCTGAACTGTATAAAATGCCATGTATTTTTCTGTATTTGCGACATGTCCCTGAACCAAATCTCCATGGATATAGTGAGCCCACTAATTAAAAAACAAACAAACCAGAAATGCAACTCAGGACTGATGGAGAGCAGTATTTCTTTATACAATACATATTGAAACTATGAAATTAACTGCCACACATTGTGGTGCCAGCTGCCAGTATGGCTGGCTTTGAAAAGCAGAATCAGTTAAAATTAGTAACAAGAAAGCTATTATAGTGTAACCTCCAACTGTTTCATTTTGGCAAGGACAGTCTTGATTCATTCTGTGACACTACACTTTTTCAGCTTATTTTAAAATGTCCCAGTTTCTCCTTCCTTGTCTCACTTTCTCCCTTTGTCCTCAACTTACTTCAATTGCAGGTAACTGAGTTCTAATTGCAAAAGTAATTTGCATTCTATTTACTCAGCAGAGGAGAAGAGGAAAGAAAAGGTGGATTCTTGAACTTCCCAGTATATTGGAGAGTATGTTAGAAGCTACTGGTTATCACACTTAAGTTCAGCTTGTGTGGTTCCCCATAGATATCTGTTTGGACACCATGCAAACAGAATGTTCGACTAGAAAGGATTTCATCTGGTCCTATTGATGGTATAAAATTTTGGCCCAGGACAGTTCCAGATAAAAATTAGCTGATTTTGTGTTTTTGGCTTCATAGGCTGAGATCGATTATGTCTGAATGACTTTGATTTCAATTGGGTGTTGAATATTGCCCCATCTCTCAGGAATGTAATAAAGGTAATTGAGATAATCAATGGAGAATGAATTTTTGAGCATTTGGTTCTTAGTGCTGTGCAACATTAAAAATCAAACCAAGACCAAGTGATTTTGTTAACAGAATCAGGAGAAGGATTTTCCTTTTTCTCTTTCTAACTGACACTGTCCTTGTTTTGTAGTGGCACAAGGGGGTGTGTTAGAGAGGACTAGCTGTGCCCGGCCACACATTGCTGTGGCTTATGGGAATCATTTGTTGGCCAGGTGGAATAGCAATGAATAGCCTTGCAGCCTCAAAGCCTGGTTGTTTTCTTCTTATGCGAATCCTTGTTTGGTGAGCTGGAATACAATGGAATAGGCTTGCTGCTTGGAGGCCTGGGTACTTGCATTCTAGGGAAATAATTTTTTGGGCTGCTAGAATTGCACTGAATAGCCTCGCTGCATCAAAACTTGGCCACTTTCTACATAGGGACATCCTTCGTTGAATGGGATGGAGTTGCCTTGTGGTTTCAAAGCCTGGGGGTTTTCTATCCAGGATAAATCTTGGTTGGCTATGTTGAGAGCACTGCATAGCCTTGCTGCTTGCAAGCCTGGCCGCTTTCTACCTTGTGGAATTCTTGGTTGGCCAGGTTGAATAGCAATGAATAGTCTCGATGCAGCAAGTAGGAATGCTGCAATTAGTCACCTTGAGTAGCATTTAATGGCCTTGCAGCTTCAAAGCCTGGCTGCTTCCTGCCTGGGTAAATCCTTTGTTGGGAGGTGTTAGCTGGCTCTGGTTGTTCCCTTTCTGGAATTCCCATTTTCAGAGTGTTGCTCTTTATTTACTGTCCTTGTGATCGAGGTGACCCCCCCCCCCCAGGACTTTGTAAAAGATAGTTCAAAAATCAAGACTTTATGTTCTATATTCCATATATTTATAGTAGAAGGTGATTGAGACTTTTTACTGGAGTTTACTGTGACTCTCTGCACAAAAGGTGTTTGACCTTTTAGCCTGAGGCAAGAGATAACAACTTCATGAATTGTAAAATCATGCTGCTAAAACTCCACTTTTATGGATTTCCACGCTGGGTTCTCCAGATGTTATGAACTTCGTTCTTATCAAATATTTTCAATTGTTTATATCATTCATGATTCCCCTTTATGCAATGTAACTCACTTTTATGGATCCTCCCTTATTTCCATGAAATCTATCTATCTGCCTATATGTATTTGTACTCTTTGGGATCCCCGGAAAATATGTATTTTTCCCAGCATGGTTTATATTCCAACTTTATTTTATTTTTCATTTTATTTCATATAATTGTCAAATCATGAAATCAAATAGGAAATATTTTGAACTCAACCTGAACCCCAGAACTTATCCCATTTCCTATGACCCAGGCTTCCTTTCCCAAAAACAAGAGGATAATCTTCCACCGCTAAATCCAATCAAATTCAAATTGCATGGACAATATAGGGCTTGAGTCGCCGAATTCGGAGTTTGCTGACCTAAAGGTGATTCGCCCTAAGGCAAACATTGTCATATCTCACCCAAAGGAAAAACCAGGACACCTCAGGAAGGCGCCCTGCAGAGCCTGTCAATATGGCTCATCACCACCCATCTTTGCTTCCATCTCTGACACCCCAAGGCATATCTAAAATCTGTATACGTGACAGAAACCCGGACACCCTTGATTGCTGCCATTAATAAATTAAGCACCCTTTAGAAATCGGTCTAGCAGGACTTAATCCGCTAGTTCCTGTCCCGTCACCTCATTGTTTCGATAACTCCCGCCTTCTCTTTCCTGATTGGCCCGAGTAGAGACAAAAGGCAGCTTCCTATTGGGCCAACGGAGCAAGGCGGGAAACGAAAGCCCGCCTCGTTCAACCTTCTAGCCTATCAACGATCAGATGGGCGGGGAAGCAGGGCGGGAAATTCAAAGGGTTGTCAGACTGAAATTTTGTATAAGTATGGCTTTATTTTGATTGTATGCTACCCTAGTAGACCGAATGATCGCTACTAGAGTCCTCTTCAGCTGAATTGCTCAATAAAGACTCCTTGGCGGATTTTCCTTCAACTTTGGCGGACCTTCTTCATTTCGGCTTCAGGTTGTATTGCGGCTCGTAATTCTCCTTTTGGCTTCGCCAAGGTCCGTTCTCTCAGGACCGGATCGGGTCTCTCCTTAAGGGCCCGATCCCCTAAAACGCGGTCGACAACATCCTGATTTTAGAGATTATATTGTTCTGTATTATTATACCACAGTAATTATTATATATTTATAATCTTATATTATTGCTTAGAACTGGATTATATGAGGCCCTTTTTACACAGCTGTATAAAATCCACATTGAACTGGATTATATGGCAGTGTGGACTCAAGATAATCCAGGTCAAAGCAAATACTGTGTCTTGGCATTCTGGGTTATATAGCTGTGTGGAAGGGCCTTGAGTCTACACTGCCATATCATCCAGTTCAAATCAGATAATCTGTATTTTATAGGCAGTGTGGAAGAGGCCTGAGTGAAGAGGCCCTGGGCGCCATTCTGGCTGAATGGGTTGCTAGGAGACGAAGTGGGAGGAGCCTACCCTTCTAACTGGCAGCAAGGGAAAAAAACAGTTCTTCCTTTAATTTGGACTTTATTTTTCTAAGTTTTTTTTGTTTGAAAAACAGACTGGATGACTATGTCTTTTGTGGCACATTACATTTTTATATATATAGATGTGAAGAACATCTGATCGGGTTAGCAGTTGGCAACTCCCATAATGCTGGATGTGGACCTTGGTATTATTACTTCTATATATCTATATATATAAAAGGGTAATGAAATTTCGGCCTAGGACAAAACAACAAAACTACACATCCCAGAAACACTAAACTTGGCAGCACAATCCCTCATCCATGCCTCTACGTTCATACAACAAAAAGAAAAGAAAAATAAAGTCCTAATTAGAAGGAGAGGAATAATTGTTTTTATCCAATTGCTGCCAGTTAGAAGGCTAAGCTCCGCTCACTTGGTCTCGTAGCAACCCACTCAGCCAAGGGGAAAGGCAGAGTTAGGCCTCACTTAGGCCTCTTCCACGCTGCCTATAAAATAGAGATTATTTGATTTTAACTGGATTATATGGCAGTGTAGACTAAAGGCCCACAGCTATATAACCCATTTATAATGGACTTAATGTCAGGAGAAAACCTTTACCTTAACTACCACCAATTCCTCAATACTTTATTTCCCATACCACCATACTTCGCCACAGCAACGCGTGGCCGGGCACAGCTAGTTATGTTATAAAAGTAATAGATATAAAAACAGTCTTCTTTTGAGCACAATTGGTTCACTTTTGTGAGGCTAGCTTCCTTTGGAGGAGAGGACTTTCCTTCCTTTGAGGTTTCTAAAAAGAGATTGGAGAGCCATCGCTTGGGGGTGCTTTAACTATGGATTTCTGTACGGCAGGGGGTTGGACTCGATGGCTATTTGGAGTCTCTTTTAACTCAATAATTCCTGACATTTTTGAATGGCTATGGATTCTGTTTATCTGGAAATCTACAGGTTGATAAGGAACTGCAGGCAAACACTAGCAAAGAACAAAAGCAGGAGCAGTCTGGAAGTCTGAAGCAGGACTCACATAACAGCTGTTCCCTTTCCTTCCTCCTAATTCTAAGTAACAAGCTCCCTGCATGTCAGCCCAGGATGTTTCCACAGGTTTCAGTTACTGAGCAGTCAACACAGCCAGAACCAAACTTAATGTGCCAACAGACATGCCATCTGTAGCCCTGTCTCAAGTTATTTCAGGAAGGCCTTTGCATTTTCTCAGCTGGACACTTAAAACAGGTTTCAAGAGGCCCCTTGCCACATCAGATGATTCTTCCCTATTGAAAAAGTTCCTATTTATTTTATTGGGAACTGATTTACAATCAGAGGGGCAGGTAGGCTATTTTACACCCTTTAATCATCTTTATGGTTTAATGGTTGGGTGGTGGTTATGCATATCTATTTAAGTTAGGATGCATTCAACTCACACGACTCCTGTCTCACCCCCCACATCCATGCCCTCCAACATTTCACAAATATAAAAATGAGGGTATGCGTAGCAAAATAACATCAGAATGTAGTGGAGATGGTAAAAATTATTTATAATTATTTTTTAATTATAATTATATAAAATTATTTATACATAAGCTAGAAGATGCTGCAACAGTTTACTTTTGCTTCAGCCAACTGGGAAAGGAAGACTTGCCCCTCTTCTCCCTGCTGCTTTTTTGTGTGTGTCAGGAGCAACTTGAGAAACTGCAAGTCGCTTCTGGTGTGATAGAATTGGCCAGAGGATGCTCGGATGTTTGATGTTTTACCATCCTGTGGGAGGCTTCTCTCATGTCCCCACAAGAGGAGCTGGAGCTGACAAAGGGAGCTCGCCTGCTCTTTCCATATTCAAACCGCCAATCTGTCATTCAGCAGTCCTGCCGGCACAAGGGTTTAACCCATAACGACACCGGGGGGACCCTTCCCTGCTGCTAAATTAATTGTTTGCAAACCGGAGCCCCGGTGGCAAAGTGTGTTAAAGCGCTGAGCTGCTGAACTTGCAGGCCGAAAGGTCCCAGGTTCAAACCGTGGGAGCAGAGTGAGCGCCCGCTGTTAGCTCCAGCTTCTGCCAACCTAGCAGTTCAAAAACATGCCAATGTGAGTAGATCAATAGGTAACGCTCCGGCGGGAAGGTAAGGGCGCTCCATGCAGTCATGCCGGCCACATGACCTTGGAGGTGTCTATGGACAACGCCGGCTCTTCGGCTTAGAAATGGAGATGAGCACCAACCCCCAGAGTCAGACATGACTGGACTTAATGTCAGGGGAAACCTTTACCTTTACCTAAACCAATTTTAGACTTCAACTCAGTTTCCAGTGATTGAAGTAAATTGAGGACAAAGGGAGGAAATGGAAAGAAGAGGGAGAAACTGGACCATTTTAAAAACAGCTGAATGAAAATGAGACAGTGGGGGGTTTATCTTGTTAAATTTGGACAACTGAACAGTACTGACTTTACAATACATTATATATTATGCGATGTCAAAGCAAAGCAAACATAAAGTTGCGTGCCATCTCTGGCATGTCAACAGTACTTACTTATTTACTTACTTAGTCGATCCTTCATTGTCTTCCAAGTGTAGTGTCTTGGCATTGGATGCGTAGGTGACTATAGAGCCCTATGTTTTTTCCATAGTGAGGACAGTGGTTTCCAGGTGGACGGTGGTCCCGATCAGGGTTGGCTTGATGTGCCTTTCTCTTGACACATTTCTAACTTAAGCCCTCCATTTGTGCCTCTTTAAATTTCACAGCATTGCTGGTCACAGCTGACCTCCAGTTAGAGCACTCAAGGGCCAGGGCTTCCCAGTTCTTGGGATCTATGCCACAGTTTTTAAGGTAAGATTTAAGCCCATCTTTAAATCTCTTTTCCTGTACACCAACATTCTGTTTTCCATTCTTGAGTTGGGAGTATAGCAAGTGCTTTGGGAGACTGTGATCTTTGGGCATTTGGACAAGGTGGCCGATCCAGCGGAGTTGATGGTGTAGGAGCATTGCTTCAATGCTGGTGGCACAGTAGCACCATTATGGCAACAAAAATAAAGTGGAGTTGACTTCTACTGCCCTGATGTTAGCTGCATTTATTTTCAAATAAGCCCAGTATTGTTTAGAAAAGAAAGCCAAATTTTAAAATAGGAACAATAACATAAGCATCTGTAACCATGGTTTTATCTCCTGGGCTACAACATGCCTTCACATATGAGAAGAAAGAAAAGAAGCTGACAGGTTCAACACCAGGCCTAATGGAGGTTACCACTTAGATATTAACCCGCCCACCTTGTCTTTAGAAACAAAGTTTTTAAAAAAGAATGCAACTTTGTCCAACTTGAAAGAAGAGAAGGAAAAGAAATGTAAGGACAAGAGAGGACTCTTGTTTACGTAAACTGCACATACGTATATGTCCAGATGCAACATTAGAAGGGATTTTGGTCATGTAAGGTAACTTGTAGCATCTTACAACAGTTGTAGTGCCTACACGTTAACATTATCATTTTCTTCCTTCATGTTAAAAAAATTATGTTTTTATGAACAATTTTACAGTTCATTAAAAGCATTGCAAGTTTCAACGGCTGTCTGGTGAATTGGGCATAAATCAGTGCATAAGCACATTTCAAGCACATTTTCAATTTCAGTTGTAAAACTAATCCCTTGAGTTAGAAACCTGCTAGTCCATTTTTTCACTAGACAGTTCATAAAAGTCCTTAATTAATTATATTTTTCTGTGAGGTAGAGTGTTTCCTTGGAGTTACATATTGCATTCATGTTGAATTAATACATGACATGAATGGAAACCATCCTCCTTCCTCAAAATAAATTGTCTCTCTTTCTCTTTTGTTGTCTTTCATTTGACAGCTGAATTTCTCTGAAACGGTCATTGTCAGTCATGACCAAAGTTGAAAAGTGAAAAACAGGACAGGGATCCTTTTTTATTAAAGGTAAAGGTAAAGGTTTTCACCTGACATTAAGTCTAGTCATGTCCAACTCTAGGGGTTTGTGCTCATCTCCATTTCTAAGCCGAAGAGCCAGTGTTGTCCGTAGACTCCTCCAAAGTCAAGTGGCCAGCATGACTGCATGGAGTGCCATTACCTTCCCGCTGGAGCGGTACCTATTGATCTACTCTCATTTGCATGTTTTCGAATTGTTGGGTTGGCAGAAGCTGGGGCTAACAGCGGGAACTCACCCCGCTCCCCGGATTTGAACTGCTGACCTTTTGGTCAGCAAGTTGAGCAGCTCAGTGGTTTACCCGCTGTGCCATCGGGGGCTCCTTTTTATTAGTTGTGTGGAAAATGGAATTTTAGAAGGTGGAGCCTGTATGACAAGCAACAACTGACAAAATCTCTACTTCTATAACACTATTAAATGCACAACAGCCCTGTCTTGTTTTTTACCTGGCTGCCTCAGCGATAACCTTATTGATAAATCTTTAGCTACTTTACATCATTTAGTTTTTTTCTACTGTATCACCAGACAACAAAGATTGTAGGAAGTCTTTATGTAGTTAAAAGTTCATTCTACGATGAAAATGGAGAATATTAACAAGTTCTACCCAACCTCTCAGTTTTAATCCATGTTTTTATTAGTTCTTGTCATTTGTTTTTATTGGCTAATGTTTAAATTTTTATAACTGTGCATGTCTTTTGTCTATTGTTGTGTTTTATATTGCTATTGTTTTTATTTGGGCTTGGCCCCATGTAAGCCGCCCTGAGTCCCCTTTGGGGAGATAGAGGCAGGGTATAAAAATAAAGTAGTTGTTGTTGTTATTATTATTATTATTATTATTATTATTATTATTATTATTATTATTATTATTATTATTATTCTAGAGTGGCCAGAGTGAAAACTGGAGACGGCTCTAGCATCTTTCATAATCATGCAGAAGAAGGAGAAGGAGAAGGAGAAGGAGAAGGAGAAGGAGAAGGAGAAGAAGGAGAAGGAGAAGAAGATATTATCAGGTGTTGTTTGATCTGTAACCATGAGCAGCTGCAGAAAGTCCCTCCTTTACACATTCATCCATCATCACTAAATTTATGTCCTATATCCCGCCTTTCTCTAAGTGTGTATTTTCATGGAAGAATCAATGCATTTAACAACAACAACAACTTAATTTTTTTACCTGCCACCATCTCCTTGAGGGGACTCACGGTGGCTTACATACGGAACCAATCCCAGAGCAAACAACTAAAAACACATCTAAAAACATAACATATCAAAATCTAATTGAATAATTAAAAACAGCAGAGTATACAAACATGAAATATATAAAAGCACACCTCAACACGTACTTTGACCTTCTCTGCCTATGTGCAAACTCGAACTCCCATTATTGTATAGCATTGAGCCATGGCGATTAAAATAGTGCCAAACTCCATTAATTCTACAGTGTAGATGCAATCTTATATTAGAAATGAATGTGTAAAAGGTACAACAGCCATCTTCAGTACTCACTCTGACAGCTATGCTAACAATTCTCTCATGGATTTTAATTAACTGATTTGTCATTTGATAAATGTCATTAATAATTTGAATCTAGAAAACCTTAATATTGAGTCAGTTAAGCCACAGAATCCCCTTCTCAGTGCAAACTTTCTCGAGTCTAGCAATCGTTGTCCAAAAAAGCAGCCTTTCCAAGTTCTCTGTCTCATTCTGTCCGTATGTGCTTTTTGCATTCATGCCCTAAATTCAGCTCCTCATTTTAAGCAGAGTTGACTCACCGAATTAATGCAATTTACATAGATTTTAGTATATTTCCATCAAAAGCCCATTGTTTCCCCCATAGTTGGAACTTTCAATTGGATTTAACACAACGATAAATGCCATCAAGCTAAAACTGGTATGCGCAAGAAGAGAGGTGAAAAATTGTGCACAGAAGCCCTGTGTCTATTTGTGGGGAAATATAAGCCTCCCTGTCCCTTTGGTTCTAGGAAGCATTTATTCATGTCTCTTTGAAGTGCTGTTTCTTAAGCCCTTAACTCTCACACAGGGAACCTTCCAGAGCGTTTAGGGAGGGCAGCGGGGGTTGCTCAGCCATGGGTTAGTTCTGTTTTCATAATGTTTTTATATTCCGCTCAGCTGGCTTGCCTGGGAGCTAGGGCTCTTTCAAAATGAACTCAGCAATTAAGACGAGTTCAAGTTCCATATGCAGATGGCGATGATCCAATCTGTTTAAATCTTCTGATGGATGCCTTGAAGCTCTCTTCCCACTAAGTGGCCTCAGCTTCACTCCAGGATGTGAACCCAAAAGAGTTTCTCTGAGTTGCCGAAGGAACCACAGTTCAGTAGCAGAGCGCAGATTGTAATAGTTAGGTTTTTGGACAATAGCTCCAAGAATCCCCTGGGCAGTGGTTATGCTGGCTGGGATGAGAGTAAGGAGTTATAGTCCAAGAAAGGGAACTTCTCCAACTTCTGATGAGCCCAAACATTGCATAGAGAGAGTCTTTGGATCCCTGGCATCTTGAGCTTAAAGGATCATGGGAACAACCTCTGTCAGCACCCTGGAGAAATCACTATCAGTTTATCTACTTGAACTAACAGTTATGCGAACCAATGGTTTGACTTTATACTGTATTAGTCAGCTTCTTATAGTCACAACATTCAGATAGTTAGCCAATCTGGCAATGAGGGAAGGCAAGAGGGCCAAACTCCTTAATATATAAAACTTGGTGGATGTTAAGGGGGAAGAATGGGGCAATGTACAAACCTCCTCTATGTTATATCCTGCTGCTTTCAACTGAAGTGAATAACACTGTCCTCTCATTAACACTGAAGCAGGTATTAGTTACTAGTCCAGTTTCTGTATGTGAGATGTGGACACTATTTTGTCCTTTGCCTCACATCATGGACTGGCACAGTTCGTGCATACCAGAGAATCATACAACAATAGAGTGGGAAGAAAACCCATGGACTATCCAACTCTATGGCATGGAGGATCACTATCTCCCAAAGCAGTTGCTATACTCTCAACTCAAGAACGGGAAACGTAATGTTGGTGGATAGGAAAAGGTCGGTGGTTCAAATCTAAGAAGAGCGGGTGAGCTCCCTCTGTCCGTTCAGCTCCTCAGGCAGGGTCATGAGAGAAGCTTCCCACACGATGGTAAAACATCAAACATCCGGGTGTCCTTGCAAACGGCCAATTCTCTCACACCAAAAGCGACTTGCAATTTCTCAAGTCGCTCCTGACATGAAAAAAAAAATCAGGAAGTCTTGCAAAAGAGAAAAGGGTTATGCTGGTATGCTCCAGTGTTCTACAAGAGTGGATTTGCAACATTTAAACATGCTATTAGTATTATATAAAACATTATATGCTATTAGTGTTATATAAAACATTATATAGGTCCTACAAACTTAGTTCTAACTTGATATCTAGTGAAATGGGTCAGGACACTGATTGTTGGTTACCTCAAACTATCATTTGGCCTGCAGGAACAATTGCAGGCAATGAAGGGTCTAAGCCAGTGCTTCTCAATCTGTGGTCCCCAGATGTGTTTGGCCTGTAATCCAGGAAAAAAATGGTTCTAAACTCTCTTCGAAAGTAGGGGGCACTGGCACTTCATTTCTAAAGTCATTTCGGAATTTTGAAGGCAAAAGTATGTACCTCGTTAATGTGGGATGCGCATGCGCATGAAGGAAAACATTGTCGTCAATGGGAAAAATTGAGGGGCTTCTCTCTCCCTCATTTTTTGAACTATCCTGATGAAATTTACTACAGTGGTAGAACACATTTACCACTGTTAGCTCACCAAATTTAAGAACATTTTACTTATCCTCAGATGTTTGGTGAATTTTCAAGTTTTTATAAAAAACATTTTTAATAATAACAAAAAATCTGTTCCTGGTTTGAAAGTGTTATTTCCTGTTTCATTGGGTTGTCTTTACTTTGAAAGTCATTGTTCTACTTCTACTTCTACTTCAAATTTGTTTTTGTGGCTAAAACTTTGTAAAATGGGTGGACAGAGACTCAACAAACCATAATGTGCTATTTTTTTTATAGGACGAAGTCCCTTGCGCAGACAAAGTTTTGGCAGTGTAATCAAGTTTCCCCAGGTTTTTATGAAAGAACCAATTAGGAAATGACATTTATCAACCAGGAACAGAAATCATAGCACACCATCAAATCACTCCTGAAAGATGGCCATCAGCCTCTGAATAAGGAAATCTGTTCCTGGTTTGAAAGTGTTATTTCCTATTTCATTGGGTTTTCTGGGGATGAGAGTGTGTAACTTGCCCAAAATCACCCAGTGGATTTCCATGGCTGAGAGGGGAATCAAGCCACAATTGTAGTCCAACTTTCAAACCAGTACACTACACCATGCTGTCTCAAAACGGCCCAGTGCTAGCCAGGAGAGAAAACGCTCCAGGCTTGGTTTCTATGGGGCTCTTATGCCTCGATGCTATATCCAGGAGTGAAAACGCTCCAGGCTTGGTTTCTATGGGGCTCTTATGACCCAATGCTAACGCTCCAGGCTTGGTTTCTATGGGGCTCTTAAGCCCGATGCAGGAGATTGGTTGAAAATGCTTTCTCATATATCCGAAGGTATTCCAAGGATGGGCTCCAACACTTTGAATTGGAAGGTTAATTCGGAAGCGCCAAACCACCTCAGAACCCCATTCAGAACCCAGATTGCATTGCAAGTATATTTTTAAGACCATTACCTGGTGTGGTATCAGATCATACTAGTGTTTTGCTGCTGCAGGCTCTCATTTTACTTTTCACTGATATTATTTGTTTTACATCTTCAAACAGTGAAGATTAATTTGCCCATACCTATGGCCTACAACTCTCAGAAATCCCAGCCAGTTTACCAGCTGTTAGGATTTATGGGAGTTGAAGGTCAAAAACATCTGGGGACCCCAGGTTGAGAACTACTGGCCTGAGCAAACCCATTGCAGGAACAGTGCAACAGCAAGGAGGGAAAGCAAAGGGGTTAGCCAGATTTCCAGTGCACAAAATGCAAAGGGCATATGATTTGAAAATAAAAGAACAGAAAAAGGGAGGTGGCCCTGGAACTGAGCCTTTGATTTTGATTGTTTTTCTGTCTCATGGGTGAACATAAACTGACATGTCCTCAGTGGAAAGCAAATGTAGGTGTAACACGGGCATTTAAAAGTTCACTTGTCTTGGTAGCTTAAGGCATTTGTCATGTTCTAAAAATGACAGACTGTCTTCTCTCTTGACAATATTGTATTCGGAACAGTGATACTCATAATCAAATATGGGAACTTTGAAAAAAGATACTCAAATTTTATGAGTTATAGCACACTTTGGACTTGTCTCTGGGAATGCTGAATGGAGGTCACCCAATGTTATGCCACTTCCCTGTACCCTTCAGTTTTTCCCACACTCCTTTCTTTTCCCACACTAAAGAGCATGTGATAATCATTTCTTATTTGTACAGAAATCTACTGCCTTGAATTAAGACCAGTCACAGGGACAGAAAGTGAGGGAAAATCTTCTAAGCAGGGACACAGATGGCAAAACAAACACCACAGGGTGTTAACCCTTCTCTATGCCATCCAAAGCTTTAAAATGTATAGTTTGGGCTGGAGTTACACTTAAAAAATGTACCTGTTCTGAATTATATACAAATTCAATTTAAAAACAAACCTACAGAACTTACCTTGTTCATAACTTGTATTGTATTATTTTATTATTCTATTGAAAGAGACCATTACTACAAAATTACAGAGCAATAATCTTCTGATTTCCAGCCCCAATTTCAACTCTTTAATCTTCATAGAATTAATGCAAGAATTCTATGCTCTTGAATTTTTGGAGCTTTCAAGAACAGCTGCAAATATATAGTGTCTTGAGGTCACAGTATTCCCATCACACATTCTCTCACTGAACTTCAGCTGTTCAAATAATGTACTTTTGCTTATAGTCCTCCTGCTGAGAGGATACTTCATGATCCTTAAGAAACAAGTGTTGTATGGCAAGCCAACAATACTTCTAATACAAAACTCTTTTGGGGCGCTTTCCCAACTGCTTGTAGTTTGTCTTGAATGTTATTCTCCTTCAAGTGCCAACACAAATTTTTCCACCAGGACTTTATCAGAGCTTGGAAAAGTTACTTTGGGGACTGGAATGCTTTTTGAATATTACAGGGCTGTATTTTTTGAAAATGTACTACTAACAGTGCAAAGGGATATTGGGACACCTTTGAGTTTTTTAAAAAAGAAAGATATGTGTAGTAGAAGCTTTCATAGGAAATTACCGCATATGGTTCTAAAAGTATATTCTGGCACTGCAATCCTGTCCTCCCAAAAAACTGGAACATGCTGGGAAGCTTCTCTTATTATTGCATGATCCTGCAGAAAGCATGTTCAAAAAGTTGATTGCTCTTTCTGCTTAGTTCATCAATTCATGTAAAACTCTGCCCAACCTTTGTTATTACTCCTTATTGGCCATGTCCCCAAAGATGATCATGAAGATGATGTACCAGAAGAACAAAGCAATTCCAAGATGCAGTAGTTCTTCGGAGAGTCTGCTATTTCGTGACTTTGTTACTTATTTGGTTTACCAAATAACAATTGCTGTATTTCCAAACATTATATATATATATATATATATATATATATATATATATATATATATATATTTTCTGACCATTTCTGCCTTAAAGTAAACAGTGAAAGTAAACACCCAAAAACCCACAAAACTTGGCCACAAAAGACATGGTCATCCGTGCTGTGTTTAGACATCAAAAAAAAAAATCAAACTGGAAGTCACTCAACCCCCCCCCAAAAAAAACGGAAAACTGCACTGTGCGCATGCGCAGAGAGCCCCCACCCTTGGAAAACCAATGTCAATTAAGGTCATGGACTTCCCTGAGGGGATCTCACGAGACTTGGAGAGTGGCTCCCACCCTGCCACGCACCACAGCGCCTGTGTGTCAGTTCTTGGCTGGTAATGGCGGCCTGTGGGATGAGCTGCCAACCTCCGTTGCTGCTGCTGGGAAGGAGGAGTAAAGAAGGAAGGTGGAGATAGGACAGGTGAGGCCGGAGGGGCCCGAGGCCTGAGGGAGAAGCTAAGGCAAAGAAGGCCAAGAAGGCAAGGGGCCCGCCGCTCTTTCTCCCTCCCTCTCCTGCCGCCTTAGCTTCTCCCTCAGGCCTCAATTGGTTTACAGCCAGTGTGGGAATGCCACTGCTATGAGATGGTTTAAAAAGACATGCTTTTAAGCCCAGTGTTAATCATCAGTTTCCAAGTAAATAATAATATTCACATTTCTTTGAGGCATTTTCATGCTAAGCTCTTTCTCCAGTAACTCCCATGGAGAACTTTACTCATCAGTCTAGTTTTATACAAGAACACAGAGGTCATGGTTTGCTAGAGTATCTGATTTGGATTTTTCAAAGGAAAAAGGGGCGAAAAGCCCAAAATAATCAGATATTGTTATTTGGAGAGGAGGGGAGATTAGAGGTGCTGACTGATGTGAGATTTTAAAGTTCAGATGTAGGATATGCTTACATAAATTCTATCTTCCTTCCTACCATACAAAGTTCGCAAGGAAAGCTTTTGTGAATCTATTTTTGCCTTTTACTTAGCAGTGCATTATCCTTGCCAGTGGGAACACCCTTTTTTGGATGTGGGAAATGTGTATCTTTCTGTACAGACTTTCGAGCACCCTAATGTTATCTTTGGATCTATTGAACGACGGCTCGCTTTCTTTCTTAGCTCAAACTGGAGCTGTTTCCACACTGCTGCATTATAGCAGCTTGACACCACATTAACTGCCATGGCTTCATGCTATGGAATTCCGGAATTTGTAGTTTTATTGTATTGTAGAGTATTATCAAAACTCTACTATAGACAGAGTACTTTGGTGCCGCAACAAAGCACAATTCTCATGATTTCATAGTATGGAGCTATGGTAGTTAGAGTGATGTCAAATTGCTATAATTCACCAAATTCTGCAGTGTGGATGGTCTCTGAGATGAGGAGTGAATATGTAATATATGCTAATGCTTTTATGGTAAGCCACTTTGAATCAACCCCCTTTAGGAGAGATAAAGTGGGGGTATAATGATAGTAATAATGTTCATATGTTAGCTTCTGCATGCTTATTATATCATTCCCAAGGGCTTGCATATCCCTGCGTTTCATGAAGGCTTAAATTTCATACATACATACACAAGTACATATATGGTACATAGGTAAAGGTAAAGGTTTTCCCCTGACATTAAGTCCAGTCGTGTCCAACTCATCTCCATTTCTAAGCCAAAGAGCCGGCGTTGTCCGTAGACACTTTCAAGGTCATGTGGCTGGCATGACTACATGGATACATACATACATACATACATACATAGTTACATGTGAGAATAAAAGCCATTAAACTGAGTGACTATTATGATTATGATTACGATCATGATTATGATTATGATTATTATCTATTTCTCTTCCACTTTTCTCCCAGGTCAGGACTCAAAATGGCAAACAACATGTAAACAAAAACATCACAATCATAAAAAATAAACATAGTCAATTAAACCACAATATCTCATAAAAATCATAAAACGCACAATGCCACAATAAATAACAGTTTGAACAATCAATAGAATTAAAATCTCATCTATGTCCATTCCTGAATTCTGTTTTGACATAATGTATTCAATTGTATTTTAACTTTTTTTTATTATCGCATCTTTACTTTTTTTTTCTTGTTTTATCCTTGTTGTAACCTGCCTTGGAGTCCATGGTGTGAGAAAGGCAGGATATAAATAAAACAGAATAATGCAAAAAGGAAAGAGATGGAAGAGCAAGTGCTTTCCGTACTTGGTTACAGAACAAACCTGTAATTCGAAATGCATGCACCCACCTATCTGTGAATGATAATTACTCCTTTAAATCACAATAATAGTTGGGAAGATGCATATCAGTGGGACCAAGATTGTCGTTTCATGTACTTTGCTGAGAGAATATATGCATGAATCACAACTTTGTTTATTCGACTACAAAACTTTATTAACTTTCTCTTATGGCATAAGAGAGTAAAAGCTATGTGGTATTGAGAAGAAAGATTGTGCTAAAGGGCCTGTTTGCAAAGCATCAAATGCTTCCTATGCAAGTGACACATTTCCACAGTAAGTTCTCATACATGAGTGCACAAGTTCTCTCTACAGACATTGTCAGCGGCTGTTTCTGGAAAGATGCCTAAACTATGCATATCAGCATCACTAGGGGAGCCCCCCAGATGGCGTAGTGGACTAAGTGACTTGAAGGTTGGGTTGCTGACCTGAAAGCTGCCAGGTTCGAATCCCACCTGGGGAGAGTGTGGATGAGCTCCCTCTATCAGCTCCAGCTCCATGCGGGGACATTAGAGAAGCCTCCCACAAGGATGGTAAAAACATCAAAAACATCCGGGCATCCCCTGGGCAACGTCCTTGCAGACGGCCAATTCTCTCACTCCAGAAGGAACTCCGGTTGCTCCTGACACGAAAAAAAGGAAAAAAAAGCATCACTAGTAATTGCCATCACTGTTTTTGTCCACCAAATAGGTCCAACTTTACCGTTAGGCAGAGCAAAGTTGAATGCCTTGTATTTGGGATAAGACAGCAGAGTAGCAAAAGGTTCATTATTTAATAGTATTTTGAGTGCCAGAGATGTGAAGTGACACTTGTGATATTTCTTATGCCTTGTGCCAAAAGGTTTTGCTTCATTTGAATACAATGTACTTTAACTTAGATGTGATGGAACCAAGACAGAACATTGGATGCATCCATACGGTTGAATTAATGAAGTTTAATACCACTTTAACTGCCATGGTTCAGTGCTATGGTATCATTGAGTTTGGGGAGTAAACAATCTTTGGCAGAGAAGGGTAAAGGTCTTGTAAAACTACAACACCCATAATTCTGTGGTAACTAAAGTGGTGCCAAACTGCATAAATTCTACAGTGCAGATTATGTGAAGCGCCCAATGTTCTCCAGCTATCTCTAGCCAGATTCTAGGATGAATCAGACATAGATACTTGCAGATACTGTATTTCTGCGATTCTACTACACCATTGTTGTGAAGTGCACACTAATTTAAGTACCACTAAAAGAAGAAAATTTTTGTTTATATATAAAAAAGCACCCCATTTTTAGATATTTTTATATGGGGATAAAATTGAATAAATACGGTATATTATATCCCCCCCCCCCCAATATAAATTCTTGTACCATCTAGCCACATTAAAGCATTCATGGTCCACTTGAAGCATTTTCCCATTTGGAAATTTAGCATAGCATTTACACATGGTCCATTTAAATATATACATTTTTAATGTTCTTACTAACTCTTGACCACAATGTCGTTATGTTTTCACGCTGGCAAACATAATGAAAACAAATAATATATTAGAAATTCTAATGGATCTACAATTCATGACTATTCCCCCCCCCCCCCCCCCCAAAATGACAAATTACATGTCCATGGAGAACATCTGAAAAATTGCTGCTGAATCTTTGTGCTCTTTTTACATAACTGCACAATGTTTGCTTCATATTATCCATAATGTATTACCATATTTTTGTTTTGTCTTTTTTTATTTTACTGTAGGGCAAGAATTTCACTGCTCATTTCTTTTTAGATTATATTTACTACATATCAGCTTAACATGTAGCTGCTTCAAACAAGGGGTTTTCCAGATGATTTCCTCTGAGGAACTGTATGCTAAATGTTACTCATTTGGTTCTGGGAATTCACTCCTAAACCTGGTTTACCAGACAGTCACTGTTTCCAAGAATCTTGGATCGTATTGCTCTGTAAATGGGACTAGAGGTCTCCAAGACTCCCCAACTCCTAATAAATACAAAAATAATAACAACCAGCAGCCAGGCTTCTAACCGGAGCGAATTACAGGGCGCGTTCAACGCCTCTGTTTAAGGAGCTTCACTGGCTGCCATTTACTTTCCGGGCCCAATTCGAGGTGCAGGTTATCACCCACAAAGCCCTAAACGGTTTGGGACCCACCTACCTTACAGACCGCATCTCCCTCTATGAACCCACACGTTCTCTTCGCTCGTCGGGGGAGGCCCTTCTCTCGCTCCCACCACCCTCACAGTCACGGTTGGTGGGGACGAGAGAGAGGGCCTTCTCCGTCGTGGCCCCCCGGCTTTGGAACTCTCTACCTAGAGAGATCAGGCAGGCCCCTACCCTCCTCTCCTTCCGGAAGAGCTTAAAAACCTGGCTGTTTCAAAAGGCCTTCATGTTTAGTTGTTGCTGGATTGATCTATCTGTCCATTCCATAATAGTCCCATTGTTGTTGTCTTGCCATTTTATACCGCACTTTATTGTCCAACTGTGAAATTTCCTTTTCCCATTTCGTATCACTCTGCATTTCGCCTGGGATCTACGAATTAGTCTCCTGTTTTTAACACTGTATCCTGCTTGTTGATTTTAATGATTGTTTTTATTGATGTTGATGTTTTTTACTGGGATAATTGTTTTATTGCTTTGTTACTGTTATTTGTTTGTTTTATCGGGCTTGGCCCCATGTAAGCCGCCCCGAGTCCCTTCGGGGAGATGGGGCGGGGTATAAAAATAAAGTTGTTATTATTATTATTATTATTATTATTATTATTATTATTATTATTATTATGTCCATTCGATGGCTGGAAATGATAAAAAGATTTCTTCTGAGGACCTTCAAATCTGGACATGCTTAAATGGAAAGACAGAGCCCACCATGAATCCTGGACCTAAGCCAGATAGGCCACATAGGGATTTATAGGTCATAATTAGTACTTTAACATCTGAACAGAAACAGAGAGGTAACCAATGGAGATCTTGTAGGAAGGGAGTCATATGTCCTCTGTAACCAACTCCAGTTACAATCTGGCTGCAGTGCTTTGTACCAACTGAAGCTTCCAAATAGTTCAAAGGCAGTAATCCAATTGGTGTGTAACTTATGCTGGATCTACACTGCATTATATCTTAGGATCTGATCCCAGATTATTTGCTTTGAACTGGATTATATGAGTCTACACTCCCAGATCATCTGTAATCAGACCCTGGAATATAGGGCAGTGTAGATCCAGCCTAGATGGAATATAGCACTATGGTATTTTGCTTTTTCCTCTAAATGCTCATATAACCACAGTTCTATAATCATATCATTGCCATTTGCCTTTTAATTTGTTTATTTGAATGCCATTGGTGTGCATGGTGGTTTACAGAGTACAGTTCAATACATGGTAATGTTATGTAGGAATTACTATATTTGCAAATTTAGCACCAAACATTGAACTGGGATATAGGGCAGTATGGACTCAGATAACCCAGTTCAAAGCAGATATTGTGGGTTATTCTGACTTGATATTCAGGGTTATATGGCTGTGTGGAAGAGCCCTGGGGGTCTTTCCATACAGCCATATAACCCAGAATATCAAGGCAGATAATCCACAAGTATGTTTCAGTCTACTTGGAATATACGAAGCGTGTTTAAGAACCGGTCCAAGAGTCCAGAAGAGCCTTGACTCCCCATATGACCATCATCCCACTTTCTTTGCTAGTTAACTTGAACCCAGTATGCTTTATTATGCCAATTGTTTACCTTAAATCAGGCATGGGGCAAACTTTGGGCCTCCGGGTATTTTGGGCTCCAACTCTCACAATTCCTAACAGCCTACCGGCTGTTAGGAATTGTGGGAGTTGCGTCCAAACAAAGTTTGCCCCATGCCTGCCATAGATAGTTGAGCAAATAGTTTTCATGGTTGCCCCTCACTGTTAGGAATTGTGGGAGTTGAAGTCCAAAACAAACAGAGGGCAGAAGTTTGCCTGTGCCTGTTGTAAAGTAAACAAATGCAACTTGGCAGCACTTTTAACTGCCATGACTCAATGCTATAAAATCCTGGGAGTTTCAGAAAGTCCTTGGGCCGGTGACTCCCTCCCTCAAGCCCAGGTATCTGAAGCAACCAATCAGGAGATCACACCTCAGCCCTCCCCGGGAGTGCTTGGAGAGCCCCTTCAACCCACTCCCGAACCCTCCACCTTCCCCAAGTCCTGGTTTACGGTGCTGAGGAGTTGGGCGAGGACTTGGGCTGCTTCAGGAAGCACCACAGGTCAAAGAGGCTGCCCGCTTTCGCCGCTCCATAGGCGCTCTTGTCGCCCTGGCCCCTGCTTTCCACGGCACCACCCTCCATTCCTCGCCAGCACTGGGAGCAAGCTGCGGCTGCCATGCCCGAATTTGAGTGGCTTCCTCCTCAGGCCATGCCCCAGGGAGGAGACTTCAACTCCCAACAGCCTCACTGCTTTGGCTGATGCTCGGGGTTGGTGGGAACTGGAGTCCAAAATACCTGAGTCACCACTGAAGCTTGGAAAGCACTCTGCTTTAAAGTGAAGGCACCTCGGCGCCACTTTTAACTGCCATGGTGGCCCGGCCACTGCGGAGACAGGAAGGCCACGCCTGGGTGGAGGTGCCTTAACGGCGCCCCCTAGAGGATGGTGCCTTCAGCGACCGCATACTTCGCCTAATGGTTGAACCGCCTCTGGGGACAATGCCATAGAGTCTCTGGCATTCTGAATAGTCTGGTATACTCTAGTATAACTTATTTTATACTTTTCTTCCACACGCTTCTTAAACAATTATTAGAAAGGCCAATAGGTTCATTTCATGTATTTTTTAAAACAGTAGTTTACAGCTTTGTCTGACCATGTTCTCTACTCACATTGCAGCAAAGTACAAGCTAATTTTTTGTAGGAGAGGGTTCATATCATTTTTGCTAATTGGTACATAGTGCCTTCACTCTGGCAATTTATTTTTCATTGATTGTGATGGCTTGGTTTTCTGCAAATAACAACAAATTAGCATTTTTCTTCTGATTTACAGAGGAAATCACTTGTTAAATATGCCATGATAAAGAGCAGATGCGATTTCTTCATAAAGGACACCAGAGGTTATATATCAGAAATACCACATCATAATGATTTAAATGTCAGTCGTGTTGAAGTTCACAACTTTACTGCATTTTATGGCCAATAAAAGAGCAATCAGCTTTGTCTTGAAATTGGGAGTTGCTTCCTCTTGTAGCATTTCTCCTTAAAATGCTCAGAGTTTCTTTGTTTATTGCACAGAAGGACACTCATTGCAAAGATCTACCAGATATGAATCTTTGAGTAGTTTTTGGCCTTTCTAATAACTCACGCTGTCCACTGATTTAAATGCATGTTATTTATTATTCCTACGGCCCAACCCCGGTTCATTATTTTAAAGGCCACTGCATACTTTAGAGGAGGGAACTTCACCCTGTTATTACATTGTAAATGTACAGTGGATTACTCAGCCTAACATTGTCCCTTTTAAATGTCACCATAACGATTATTAAAGTGCTATCTTCAACAGGAACCATTAAGCAGGAAACAGAAAGAATGCCGCAGCTTAAGAATGTGGTCTGGAACCAAAGGTTCCCCTCTACAAACCGACGTTATATTTCATTCTAAGAGAAAAGCTGCCTTGTATTTTCCATAACTGTGCTGCTAAAGAAAAACATGCTACATCTACTTCTCTCTCCCCAAAAGATTTGCTAAACTTATGTGAACTATTGTAATGGGTAGGTAAATCTGTATAAAGCCAATATTTTCATTATTTAATTTCTCTTTGAGAAATCCAAGCAAACCTTTTGACCAATGCACATGAGTTTAGAAATGAATGGGTATTGTGTAATTTAGGAAACACTAGTTTTTAAAACTCTGCATTTGCTTGTATCATCAAGGGTTGGATTTATATGACAACTAAGGAGGTGAATCCTGAGGTGGCAAAATAACTGCACAGAGCTAATGTGCTACTGTGGTTTGATGTTGGGTTAAGACTCTGGAAAGCCCAGCTTCAAGTCTTTGCACAAAAAAGGTGACCTTGGGCAAGTCACACTTTCTCAGTGGGTGGGTCTACATCAGCCTTGGGCAAACTTGAGCCCTCCAGGTGTTTTGGACTTCAGCTTCCACAATTCCTAACAGCTGGTAGGCTGTTAGGAATTGTGGGAGTTGAAGTCCAAAACACCTGGAGGGCCCAAGTTTGCCCAGACCTGACCTACATTGTAGAATTAATGTATTTTGGTATCACTCTAACTGCTATGATTCAATTCTAGGGGATCCCAGGATTTGGAGTTTGTACCAGCATACTTTGACAGAGAAGGCTAAAGATCTTGTAAAACTACAACTCTCATTGATTCCATAGCATTCAACCAGAGCAGTTAAAGTAATGTCAGACTGCATTCATTCTACCGTAGAGAGATACACCTTCAGTCTTAATAGGAAAACAATAGTGAACCCCTTCCAAAGAAATCTTGCTAAGGAAACCCTGTGATGTGGTCACTCTGTTTCAGAGTCAACCTGAAGGCAATCACAACAACAACAACAACAACAACAACAACAACAACCTTTATCACTTTGAATAAATGAGTTGGTGGACTATCAAGGTCTTTAGATAGGCTTTGGGCCCACCTGCATCCAAATGGCAGCATTTTCCCTACTCCAGCTTTATGATAAGGAAGTATCTAACCCTCCTCTCTGTGAAGAGAGCCTAGCATACTGAAACACACTGCTTCCGACTGACATGAAACCTCTGACAACTAGAGTACCTAGCTGACACATGTCCCCTGTATAGTTTTAGAGCTAATCCACGTTTTCTTGTTGGACCTTGGAACTTGTTTTCACTATTTCTTACAGATTCCAAATGCCAAAATATGATTCATGCGACTGAGAAAAATAAAATAGATATACATACGTTGATTAATCCCAAGGTATGATTCATATGATTGAGAAAAATAAAAATAGCCATTCATAAGGAGACAAAGACACAAGGCTGTTGAGAAGATAAAATAGGATGACCCAATGTATCCACGATCTTTCCACACATTGCCATTCTGTGCCATAGATCTCCATCATTGTAAATTTAACATTGTTTGGTTCAGAAGAGATTGTATGATTCTGTTCATCTTATGCCATGACTTTAAAAAGTTTAAGAATGCATCTAGATTTATGGTATTTTGGGATAGTGTGATAGGAACACCAGGGCAAAAGGCACATGTCAAAGTCACCTTATTAAAGCTAAGCAAGTTTGGGTCTGATCAGTATCTGGATCAGAAATCTCCCGAGACTATTATATGCAGTGGCTTCAGCTCCATTATGGAAAAAGCTGAGCTGTGTAAATATAATAAAAAGCATAGTCGAAAAAGAATAAATGATCCATCTTAAAGGCTCTTTGTCTTTTTTCAGAATCTTCTGCCTTAATGCAGTTCAACCTGCTTGAATATACAGTATGACCACCATATCTATGAGGATGCATTCCTGAACTTACCATAGAAATAAGAAAATGTGGATAATAATGAACCCTATGGAAATGAATGACTTCCAATTGGTGTTACCATATACAGGGTTCCCTCACTACTTCACGGTTCACTTTCCGCGAATTCGCTGTTTCGCAGTTTTTCAATAAACTCAAAAAGAATATTATAAATCATAAAAATTACAATTTACAGCCTAAGTAAGGGAGGAAGGAGAAGCCGAAGGGAGAGAAAAGGAGCCCAAGTGGCAATAGGAGGAGAAGGAGGCGATTTATCAACACACTACTAAAATAATGTATAAATATTAAAATAAATATAGTGTCCCTACTTCGTGGATTTGGTCCTGGAACATAACCCCCGTGATAAGTGAAGGAACACTGTAGTCATACTGGAAGACCAATAAAATCCCTAGAGAGGTCCTCCCTAGTAATTTGCTGAGCCTTTGATTGTAATTTCAGGGTAACCTCTGGCAAAAGCAAACCATAGGATCACCTGGAGGACCTACAGAGGACATATTTTGATTGATATGGATAGGTCCTATGAATAGTATGGAGTTTGTACTGTCTATTGGTAGGTAGATACAATTTTATTACTATCAATGGACAGCAACTGAAATGCTATCCAATATGGCTGCATCGGAGCAAAGGACAGTTGGATCAAGTCAATGGAACAAAATTGTTGGTCTGCAAACGGAAGTATACTTCCTCAGAAATAGGTTTCTTTGAATTGGGTTGTGTGGAGTGTCAGGTAAATATATTTAGAACTAAGACAACAATATGAAAAGAATATGCAGTGGGTGCATAGCCATTTCTACTTGCAAGAATAAGAAAACCTCCAGCACAATCCTTAAAGTGACCAAAGCCTCTGAAATGGCACGTTCTCAGAAATATAAAGTTCATTACCGTAATCAAACCCGAGGGAAGCCGAAGAACTGTTGGGCAGTACTTCCTGTGATTGTTCAGGCCCCAAACAGAATCCACAAGGAAGGCTTTTTAATTTTTATCTTAAAATAGTCATGCCATTTGCACAATTTCAAAGTGGAGGGGGTAGGTTTTTCAAAAAGGAAAAATAATGAACATAATTGGGTAATCAAAACCAAAATTCTTTACAGATGCACCTACAACACAAAGCATAGAATAATATAATATCATTCCACAACCTTAGTAAGGCTGATAATCACTACACTTAATACAGTGTATTCTTAAGTGCTCACCTTACCATTTTATTTGCTTATTAGCTGTTTTGACTCACGTTACTTAATGAAATGTCATGATTCTTTGCTCCTCTAGGGATGAAATCTTTGTGCTACACAATGGAAAAATGAATTATTAATGATGAAAATTACTATGAGCAATTCCCAAAGTTCATTGCTGATTGAAATGAAGCAGTTGAACTAATGTTAAACATGTTTATTGAGGGGGCTTTCGAGGGCCCTCCAGGGTTGTTGTAGGAAAAGGCGGGTAATAAATTCTTCTTCTTCTTCTTCTTCTTCTTCTTCTTCTTCATCATCATCATCATCATCATATTGTTCATATCAACAAAAAAGTCCACTGTGTCCACATCTACCTGTAGTCCAAAACATAAAATGTTAAAATAGCTAAAATACTTCTTTTAGGCTTTACTGTGATTTTTAATAACTCCCTTCTTGTTCTATAATTTCCAGGGGGAAAAGTGTCCATCTGGATTGGGAGACAGGGGGAGAGAAGCTGACATTGCCATTTAAATATGTATTCAGCTCTACTTGCTGGGGCGTATGTGTATGTTTAACATTCGTTGATTAATTTTATTATATTAATAATAAAGAGCATTAGGCACCCATTCCCTGTCCAAGCCCAGGCTTGATATCAATAGTGAGGGGATAGATCAGGGTTCTCACTATTACTTTCCTAGGCAAGCACCTCCCCAGTCATTGTTCCTCTGGCAATATCCATTGCTCTGAGATCAAAATGAAGCACCTAGTCATGTAATCAATAGTAAGGGGAATCTATTGAGCTATTGCTATAACTTTGATTTGGCACCTCATTCTGATATCACAGCAAGTGATTTTCAGTGATAGCTCTCCTACAGAGATTTTGGCTGTAAAGGCAGTGTAAATATTTTTTTTTTTTTTGGGGGGGCTGCTGAGGACAGAAACGGTTCCAATCTGAATTTGGGCAGTGGAAATGTGTGCCTATCACTACAATGTCAGTATGATATATTATGAATAGATGTGCTGCCACTAATGAGATGAATCTGGGGCTATTCCATGGTGTAAGACTCTCAAATGAATCTAGATTATTTTGTTGGTGTAGACCACTGCTTCTTAAATTCCCAACCTAAATGGGGTTCCCCTAGCTCAATGTTGAAAAATTTGGGAAGAGTAAATGTTTTCTGAACATCACCTATTACCTCATCACATGTGAAAAAATAAGTGTCCTAAGACGTTTCTGTCCCAAATCGCTCATGGAGCCCCACACCACCCATCAGATGACATAGACTCACTACTGATTGAGCTCCATGGGTGAACTGGCAAGTTAATGTGGTAGGATGCTGTTGTTGCACCCCTAGGCGGTGTGCAACACAGAACCACACTGGAGCCCCAGAATATAAGCAAGCAAGATGTTTATTGAAGGTTATAAGTAAGCACAAGCAAATAAAGTTCATAAGAGCAATGCACTTGAAAGTCTTAAAGAGTCTGTGAAATTCACTCAAAGAACATATCCCAAACCAGATATCGAACTCAGTCCCACGAAAGGCATCAAGAATAGTCCAAACAAGATTCAATTCCAAGGCACAAGACAAACTGGAACCACAGAAAACAAGACTAGAATGCAGGATCAAACTCCAAGGTAATCCAAGGTAATAGAAATCCAAACAGCAAAGTTGCTGGAACATTCAACTGGAGTCAAAGGCAAAACAAGGCTGGAACTTGAAGCAAAATCCACGACTGCAAGAATATACGGGAACGCGGAGCAAAGATCTTTCTCTCTTGAATTGCAAAGTTGCCACCTCTGCCATGGCAGAGAGAACAAGGGATTTTAAGGAAAATCCAGGGTCTTCCTGTAATGAGAAAACTAGTCATTAGCACGCTTCAAAAGCAACCGTTTCCTTCTCCGCAAACATTCTCGTTCCCTCCTTCAGTGAGTTATCGCTGCTCTCCCGTCAAACTCATTATCCTCCTCTCAACTAGAATGTCCATCTGACATCTAGTGCTCTGGCCTTGACTGCTGGGAGGAATGTGGTTCAAAATGTCTGCTTGCAACCATTCAGTCTCTGGTCCCAGAATCCACTGGGACAAACTGGCTGTGCATCAGGCCCAAACCCAGAGTCTTCTGGCAAAGCAGGTGCAGGAACAATCACTGGCTGAATGGGCCCAATCTCAGGCTCAGGCTGTGTTGCCCACAGCTGTGTTGCCAACACGGTATCCTCCCCATGTTCCATTAGTAACAATAGGGCTAAAACAGGATAAAGCCACATGGTGACATTTCCCCATATGCGATGGGAAAGTGTCAGCTGCTGCCTGAAACACCAGGATTGCCTTGCTGCCACTCCGATTTGCAACTTCTTCTTCTTCATTCGTTCAGTTGTTTACGACTCTTTGTGACCTCATGGACCTCATGACCTCCAGTTCCTTCAAGTTCAATCCAGTCACTTCAAGGATACCATCCATCCATCTTGCCCTTGGTCAGCCTCTCTTCCTTTTTCCTTCCATTTTTCACAGCATCATGATCTTTTCCAAGCTTTCCTGTCTTCTCATGGCCAAAATACTTCAACAGAAGCTGTCAAATTGCAATGCTGGATCTCCTCCATGTGATGAGGTCCTTTATGGCTGTTTTAGACATTTAGACATTACACAAATCTGTTGTGCAGTGTTTACAGTGATCTCTGCAGAAGATGCTTCAGCTGTACTTCATAAAGAGGAAAATCAGCCTGTTTAGCAAGCCTTGGAAAAGATGATTTGTTATCAGTAAATGTTTGATTTGTATAACTATTTTATATACCTATATGCCTGGGATCATGTAAAAATTTCTCAGGCCAAAAGGGGTTTCGAGTGGACAAGTTTAAGAAGCCTTAATGTAGACAACGCTTAGGTTACTTCTCTCAAGCTATGAACATTCCTTCCACCAGTGGCTGGGCTGCCCCCTTTCTGCTTTTCCTTTGCCAGAAGACAAAGAGCTTTTTGTTAAGACATACTTTTGACTAGATATTTTGGAAAGAATTTTAATAGGGAGTGCTAAATTTATCTACATTGTTATGTTTTAAATGTGTTTTAAAAATGTTTTGAAATAACACTATTTCAAATAAGATGTTTAACTTTTTTGTTATGATGATTCTTCTAGTTTAATTTTATTTTTATCTACACTGTGTGCCTCTTTGGGGACAAAAATGGGAATTTAAATTGAATAATAAATAAGTGGCACACACACCCTGTGATAGTACTCAAGGTTACCAGGAGATGGAGGATGCCTGTCTCTCTTGAAGATCTGGATTTAGAATTGAGTATGTGAGAGGAGAAAATAAAATGTGTATATAGGAATGAATGTAGAACCCCTGCAGCCTAAAGAACACCATATTCAACTTTCAGGGTTGAAAAGGTTACCTACTACTGGCACATAGTTTAACCATATGACGCTCTCAAAATTCAGAATCCATTTTCCTTCATTTTATCCATTCTTTTGTTATTTTCGTTATCTTTAGGAGCATGTAACAGAAAGGTTCCTCCCTGTATGAAAATCAGCTCGACATGAAAGCAAATGTTAGCCAATCCCAGCTCCTTGCCTGCCTTTTCTGAACAATTGGTGCTCCATGCTTCCGTGCCTTGGAAGGAGTGTGTGTGTGTGGCATGTAGGCCCAGAAAATGTACGCGCCTGCCTGCAGCCAAGTGCCTCCTTTAGAGTAAGAATGAGAACTTGCCTCCTTGCCTTGGAAAGAGAGTGCCTGTGTATGTGGCGTGCAGGCCCACAAAGTGTGTGTGCCTGCCTGCAGTCGAGTGCCTCTCCTCTAAAGTAGAAACAGGTAAGAAGCCTCCTTAAAAGCATGTGCTTGTCTGCGGCTGAGCACCTCTCCTCTAGAGTAAAACAGCTTCAATACCTAAAATGACAGGAAGGGGAGCCTGGGAAGCTCCCCCCCCATGGGATGAAAGAAAATTGATCTTTCAGCACCCCAGAGTGAAAACAGATATCTGCCCTCCCAATTTCAGGAGGCTCCTAAAAATAGATCGGGGCCCCCACCGAAAGCCAAGACATGAAATGGGTCAAGGTTTACCCCAAAAGCACAACCCTAATATGCACGGATCTTCTATGGTTACTCCTACATCTCTTGGGGACATTGTTAAGTGGGGATGCAGTATTTCTTTGTACAATGTTCTTCTGCAACAGGAAGCTTCAAAGGAATATAGGGCACATCTATGGGCATTTACTATTATGGGAGATATATGCTTAGGCAGCATGGAGAAGAGCATTGATATTGTCCCTCTAGATTTCCAATGACCCACTGGAAATTTGGATGGTTGACAGTAGCTTTTTTCTCATGGTTGCAATGCACCTGGGTGTTGCTAGGATACATCCTGTCCTCACTTCCCCCCACCAGTAAAGGGCCATGGAAGTTTACTCTGAGTACCCATATTCTGCCTACCAAAATCATGACAGACATTTGTAGGACAAGCATTATACTCTGGCCACAGATTGTAAGATTCTAGCCAAAGAAAAGATGGGAGGCGGGGGGATGGATACCAATATTCAGTGATATAAGAGAGGGGAAAAAAACCTCCTGTCTCTCCCTGCAGCATCTGAAAGGCAAAAATGAGTGGGCTCTTGGTATTTGCTGGGGTTTGGTTCCAGAATCCCTCATGAATACCAAAATCCATTTATGATTATGTCCCAATTATATAAATGGCATAATAAAATGTTGTTCTTGATATTAAATGGCAAGATTATGATTTGCTTTTTGAATTTTAATTAGAATATTTTCAAGCTATGGATAGTGGAATCCATGGATGCACACATTGTGCATACCGTATTTGTCAAAAAAAAAACCAACCCCTGTTGTTTTTTTAATCAAACATCAGATGTAGACTTTTTTTCAGCATGATAGTTTATTTTCCCCAAGCTCCAGGAATTTGGTTTGATTTGAAATGTTTAGCATTTAGTTGTCCATTTGGTTTGATTTAGAGCAGGCCCATAGTGTCTAAATGATGCGGTAAGATTTATTATTGGTCTTATTGTTGGCTGGCTGGAATGACATCCATTTGGCTCTGCTTTGGTCAGTGAGATGTATTGAGCGGGTTGTGCAATCTGGGTAAACCATGATCTGTTCCGGTGTCCCGGATTTTGGTGAGGGTCCTGATTTATTTTTTTGGAGCCTCCCTAATTTGGGAGGACAGAAATCAGTTTTCAATCTGAAATACCTGTTTTCTATCTGGCCCATTGGTGGCAATATAGGGGACTTCCCACACTCCCCTTCCCATCATTTTAGGTATCCTTTATTCTTATATCCTTTATTAAGACATTGATTAAAAGCATCAAAGTTAAGAGGACACTTGGGTTTAAAGAAAGTGCTTAAGAAACCTCACTTCCTGCAATCTTTCCCCTTTGGTCTGTAGGGTAGACCTGAATTTAAAGAAAGGGTTTAAGAAACCTCGCTTCCTGGGATCCTTTCCCTTCAATCTGTAGAGTCGACCTGGGTTTAAAGAAAGGGCTTAAGAAACCTCACTTCATGTAATCCTTTTCCTTCTAACAGCTACCTCCCACCCCACACTCCACATGTAACTGAAAAAAGCCGGTTTTTGATAGCCACTGTTCTTTTGCAGCTGGTAAAAAAATGCTATTATGGGCTTCCAAACCAGTTGAATCAACTGAACAAGCCGAAGGCAAATGTCCATAACGAATGTATGCACAAGCCTAGTACTAATCACCAGCAAGTGTCAGCTACTCTTCTTCAACCTCAACTTATTTCTCTTAAACTTGGTCTAAAAATATGTACAACCAAATAGTACACAACTCAAATTTAAGTGGAGGTTTTGAACTCAAACATGCCCATATAAGTTCCAGTAGGCTATGCATAAAAAGATCTCAAAGAAGATAACTGTACTGTTGATGTGCATCTTGGTATGGCCTTCCTGTTGATAGTGGCTCTTTCTTTCTAGAGATCATTAGGAGATGATTTGTAAAGTCAAATCTGGGTCACATATTTAAAGCGGACATGACTCGGTAACAGTTGCTATCTTCCCTGTTGCATGGCTAATTAAATTTAAGAAACATATGGGTAAAGTGAAAAAGATATCTCTGCGACTGAGGGAGAAAACCCCTTCTGAGTCAGCTCCCATGGGTTAGAAAATCCATTTCATGTCTGCCAAATTCATAGCAGGAAAATTATGTTTTGGCAATAGTTTCCCCATGAATGCATTGCAAAAACATTGAATGCGGATATACAATGTGTTTATACAATACAATCCCCTTATCCATGGATTCAATATCCACAGTTTCACTTAGCCCCTTCTCCAAAAATATTCATTTTCCTCTCCCAGAAACAGTTAGTGAACCTACAGTGTAATTCTATGGTATACTTTCAGTCCAAGTATAGGCAAAATACAGAGTTTGCTATTATTCACAGTTTCAAGTATCCACAGGGGATGTGCATGTTTTGGAAACTATTCCCTGTGAATATGGGAGGGTCATACTACATATCTATATATATAATAAAAGTCAGTGTTTGTATGTATGTTTGTTTATGGGTATGTATCTGTGTATGTGTCAACTTTCTGATTGGTCGCCACTATCACAGGCCACTGAGACTGCCAGGAATGATGGATCTGGACCAAATTTGGCACACTTAACCCCCATGATGCACCTTACGGCCTGGTGCCATTTGGGGGACGATGGCCCATGGGTGATGGGATTTGTAGTACTTTCAATCGCTATGACTCCCACAGGCCACTGCAACGCCCAGCAGTGACGGAACTGGACCAAACTTGGCACAGAGAACCCCTATGAAACCCTTTCCGTCCTGGAGCAGATTGGGGGAGGATGGACCAAGTAGCATCACTCACTTCTGGGAGTTGTAGTTCACCCTTATACAGACAGCACTGAACCCAGCCGACTTCGAATCTGGACTAAACCTTCCACACTGCCTCATAATGCCCAACTGAGCATACAGGCAGGGTTTCGGGGTGATTGCCCTTTGGCTCTGGGAGTTGTAGTTCACCCTTATATAGTCAGCACTGAACCCAGCCGACCGGATCTGGACCAAACTTGGCACACAGCCTCATCATGCCCAACTGAGCATATAGGCAGGGTTTCGGGGTGATTGTTCTTTGGCACTGGGAGTTGTAGTTCACCCTTATATAGTCAGCATTGAACCCAACCGACTTCGGATCTGGACCAAACTTGGCACACAGCCCTATCATGCCGAACTGTGCATACAGGCAGGGTTTCGGGGTGATTGACCTTTGGCTCTGAGAGCTGTAGTTCACCCTTATACAGACAGCACTGAACCCAGCTGATGACGGATCTGGACCAAACTTAAGTGATATTTCCTCACATCCCCAAACAACTCAATGCCATCTACTAATAACCCGGGCACCGCCGGGTCCCCAAGCTAGTATATAAATATATAGGAAAATGCTTTTAGCCCAAGAGTTCCCCGAAGAAAAAAAAAAGCACAAGATCAGACGAGATCTGGTGCTTTCTACTCCAGCATTTATAGATAGCCATTGTCCTGGGTCCCAAGGAAAAATGGCTTATTAAATGAATGAATAAATAAATATTTTTCCTAAAACTGTAAGTAACCTTTCAGACACTTCAAGGTTTGGTAAAAAATATGAATGCACTCTGCTAGTGTCCAGAGGATGTGTAGAAAATGAACCCAGAGCTGTTCCTGAGCCCTCCTCAGTTGACTACCCCTGTGCTAAATTCACATGAACCTCTGCCTTGTTCATCCTTTGCAACCAAGTTCACATCACCTTTTCCCTGGCCCAGTCTCTCCATTATCCTCATCTCTTTTCACTAATCCACTCTTTCTTTTCCTAAGGTTTGTCTCATCCAATTCACTTCCAACTTCATAAGCAATACAGTAATAGGTACTATGGAAAGCAATTTAATCATCATGGAATATTAAGAGAAGCATATTACTCCGCACTCCTCCTTCTCCTTCCCCCCTCCTTTTCTCCTGATATAGTTTGTCAGGCAGCATGACCAAGGAGCACTCTTTGTGATATCACAATAACAAAGAGTGTGACTAGGTGATGTTACAAGGATCAACGCGTAATGATGTCATTGAGCATGATCTATTAAGCATGGAGCCCCCGGATAGCACAATGAGTTAAACCCTTGTGCCTTCAGACTGCTGACTTGAAGGTTGGGTTACTGACCTGATGGATACCGGTTCGAATCCAACCCGGGGAGAGTGAGGATGAGCTCCATCTGTCAGCTCCAGGTCCATGCGGGGACATGAGAGAAGCCTCCCACAAGGATGGTAAAACATCAAACACCTGGGCATTCCCTGGGCAACGTCCTAGCAGACAGCCAATTCTCTCACACCAGAAACAACTTGCAGTTTCTCAAGTCACTCCTGACACAGAAAAAAATCTATTAAGCATCAGCCACAGCTGTACAGAGAATGCTGTTCAACCAAAAATAGTATGTGTGCGAGCATGGCACACACAAATAAACACACGCACATACTTTTCAAGACAGTGCTAACACCCCAAGAACTTTCCTTCTCAATTTAAGGGCAAGAAGACATGTCTAGACCCTAATAATCAAGAGCCCTACCCAGGAACCACAATAAAATTCAGAGTTCTCATAAAACCTTTAGCAAATAGGCATTCAGCCCTTCCTCACTTTACAGATAATGACTCCAAATAGCCTAGGATAAAATTATATGTTATTCATAGAAGTGCTGATCGTTATCTGCACTTAATCATAATTATTCTGACATTGCCCATCAAAATTATGAAGCATCCATATTAGTGACCAACTACCTTGCACGAGGATCACTAAATGGCCATTAAGCATTATAATTACAATCATTATTATGTAAAAGTATCCATCTAAGTTGACAGACTTGAGCTAATTCAAAAGGCTATGAGTACTACATAACCTTTAATCAGACTTCATTGTTCACCATCTACCAGTTTGTATTCAAGAGAGAAAGATATTTACTTCTACTTTGTATGACAGGTTCATCATCCAGTATTGTGTTTGCTTATAATTTTGTTCTATACATTTCTTACAAAATATAAGAAAACTATATCTATGTGTATTTGTGTGCTTTTGTGTTGCCTGTCAATTTATGATGATCTCATGAGTTACATAGATCATTTTAGGCAAGCAATACTCAGAGATAGTTTTGAAGAGGAGATCAAAGATTTGAGGATCTCCCTGGGAAAGGAGACCCATGCTAGACCCAAAAAGAGGGTTGTGCAGCACCTGGCGAGCTTGCGCGAAGCAAAATGAAGATTTCTCTATTTCCAATAAAAGGCTCACCAAGTTTGAAGCAGAGGTCCATTCTGGTCCAGCTGGAGCAGGATGATGGCAGCAATAAGTTGCAAGAAGAACCGACATGCCATTACATAGAAAAATACACATTTTATACCTTTGTTTTTTGAATTTCCTGCTCCCACCCACCCAGCTGGCTCCTTGCTGATTGGTCAGGGGAGTCCCTGACATCAGGAGGCAGGAGGAGCGGTCTGGGAGGCTCACGTGCTTCATCCAATGGGAGCGCAAGCCCCGCCTGTGATGTCACTCCCTCGCTGCCCAATGAAGGAGATGGAGGTGCGGCAACAGGAAAAACAAAGGCAAACATATGTTGATGACAGGATTATGAGTGATCCTATGCGGGTGCTTTGTCAGGCAGTCTTGGTGAAAGCCCTCGCCAAGTTGGACCTGCCTATTGATTCATTGATTGAAATAACAAGTCTCTTGAATAAGAGTCTGACACATGCATGCCAGCCCTATTGTGAAAAGAGCAGTAGCAGTGGAAATCTTGATGGGATTATGAATGATTCAGAGTCCAAGGAGGAGATGACTTTATCTGGTCGACTGCAGCTTATTCTTGTCCCCTCACAGGGAGAATAAGCTCTTTTTGGTGAATGATGAGAATGTCCAAAGGTTTCCTCCTTCTCAAATCATCTGGCCTTGCCCTCTGCAGTCAAGAAAGTTCATTCTTTAATTTTCCAGAGGGTGATCATGGCAATCCATACTTGTAATGCATGGCATAAGGCATCCTGATAGTGCTCAGGTCAGGATGGTGTGCTGGTCAAAAGTTCACATCAGGGTCATGGTACCTCCTTTATAAGGGGTAAGATATCACAAGAAACAATAAAATTAATAGGGGACACATGTGGGATCCACTATGGGGGAGAAACATGAGATCCAGCATCCCCATGTGTTGGGAGACAGTCCCATGGGGCGTGCAAAGAGCTTCGATCTCCTTTCTGTTTCCCATGGGGGAAAATACAGAATCCCAGAGGTTCTCCAGCAGCCCAGCAGGCAAAAAGGTTTTTTGCGGTTCCCCTGGAACTGGGAGACAGCGCAAGGGGTACATGAGGTTCATGCAGGAAATGGGGAAAGGGGTCCCTGATATCTAAAAAGTTCATAGGAAGGGGAAATGAATGGCAAGGAAAAGATTATTAAGCAAAATGTTTTCTTGGCTAACATTTAGCCTAGATATGTAAATGTTTCTCAGCTCAAAAGGGAGTCCTTTTTGTTTGTGACTCGTTGACTGAGATGGGAAACCACTAGAAGAGCCGTTAATTCTTTGGCCCAGGTGTGGCTCAGATGGAAAACATCAAATAACTTTTGTGGCATGGTTTTCAGAAATAAATTTGTTACCTTCTACTATAAATATATGAAATATTGGGGATAAAGCCTTGATTAAATGTACACACTATCTAACATGGGAAGGGTCCTTGTTGTTGTTAGTGCCTTTGCAAATTGACCAAGACTTAGCCCTTATTATCCAGCCTGATGTCCTTGTCCTTAGCAAAACTATAAGTTACTATCTTTTATTCGGGGGGGGGGGGGTCTCACCCCTAACTACAGTTTTCCTCTGTGCCTTCCTCTGAAAAATAACCTACAGCACCTGGGATTCACTGGTTGTCTCCTATCTAAGTACTACCCATAGTTGACTTGCATGGGATTCCAAGATCAGACAGGATCTGGTATCTTTAGGGTAAAAAGGTAAAAGTAAAGGTTTCCCCTGACATTAAGTCCAGTTGTGTCGGACTCTGGGGGTTGGTGTTCATCTCCATTTCTTAGCCGAAGAGCCGGCAATGTCCATAGATGCCTCCAAGGTCATGTGGCCAGCATGACTGCATGGAGCACCGTTACCTTCCCACGGAAGCGGTACCTATTGGTCTACTCACTTTTGTATGTCTTTGAACTGCTAGGTTGACAGAAGCTGGGGCTACTAGCAGGAGCTCACACTGCTCCCCGGATTCGAACCATCTACCTTTCGGTCAGCAAGTTCAGCAGCTCAGTGGTTTAACACGCTGTGCCACCGGATGGAGATAGGGTAATCTCCATCAAATAATAAATATAATATTCAACATCAAGCTTCAGCAAACGAGAGACTGCTCACACTGCAGAATTATAGCAGTTTGGCCCTACTAATGCTCATAGCTCCATTGTATGGAATCTTGGAGTTTGTAGTTTGCTGAGGCACCTGAGCTCTCAAACAGAGAAGGATAAATATTTCACAAACTACAAAACCTAGAATTTCATACCATTCTGAAGTATGGATTTAGCTTGAAACTGAGTATGTGGGTGCAAGAAATCTGTATACACAGAGTACTGGACACTTCTTCAGGCATTGCAATAACTGTTCTGCAGTGGGTTAAACTGCTGGGCTGCTGAACTTTCTGACCAAAAGGTTCGAAGTTCAAAACCAGTGAGTGAGGTGAGCTCCCGTTGTTAGCTTCAGCTTCTGCCAACCTAGTAGTTCGAAAACATACAAATGTGAGTAGATCAATAGGTACTACTCTGGAGGGAAGGTAATGGCAGTCCATGCAGTCATTCTGGCCACATGACCTTGGAGGTGTCTATGGACAACACCAGCTCTTTGGCTTAGAAATGGAGATGAGAACCAACCCTCAGAGTCGGACATTATTAGACTTAATGTCAGCAGAAAACCTTTACCTTTACCTTTTCCCTAGCAATTAACCAAGAATTTCATTCCTAGTCTCTCTGTGCCTTTTCCAATATAAAATTATCATCCTGCTATTGTGATAAATGGAACATTTTTATGTAAGTGTACTTTAAATGAAGTTTGCGTTTCTTTGCTGTGTATACTCCTAAACTGCACACTGGCAGATTTCTCTCCTGATCTTCTTCGATGTGAATCGAAGGGTTTAGTAAGGATGAGATGACAAAGTCAGCACGATCCGTTAAAACACCTGTTGCACCCAATTAAACTCAAGGCAGCTTTCAAGGGTTGAGTGGCCTTATGTTTCAAACAGCCACCTTAATATAGATTTCGATGTTTATGTACAGATGACAGAATGAAAAATTGTTTTTGAGGGTACTTGGGCAAAGATCAGCGCTACATCACCCCCTGGCAATCATTAATGCATGCACTTACTTTTTTTAATAAAAAGGAAAACTCATTTTCATTTTTAAATGGCTGATACTTATTGATTTTTATACAGTTCTGTGTTTGTTCAGCCTTGTCTCTGACATTCAAATTTGTGGGCTGCTGGTATCTAATCATCGTATCCGTACAAAGCAAAATATCTATGAACAACAGACATGATGTGCACAAACTCACATAAAGCTATATTACATTCCACCTACAAAAATATCCAGAGTATAGCTGGGGGTGGGGTGGAGAGATGAACGCATTGCCCCTTTCAAAAAGATTTTAGCCCCCACCCCCATGAATTATAGAATCATAAAGTTGAAAGAGACCTTGTGGGCCATCCAGTCAAACCCCATGCTAAAAAGCAGGAAAATTTCATTCAAAGCATCCCCTTTGAATGATATGACCATTCAGCCTCTGCTTAAAAGTCTCCAAAGAAGGAGCCTCCTCTACACTCTGGGGCAGAGAGTTCCACTGCTGAACAGCTCTCACAGTGAGGAAATTCTTCCTAATGTTCAGGTGGAATCTTCTTTCTTGTAGTTTGAAGCTATTGTTCCGCGTCCTAATCTCCAGGGCACTAAAAAAAACAAGCTTGCTTCCTCCTCCCTATGACTTCCCTTCACATCTTTATACATGGCGCTCATCTTGTCTGCTCTCAGTCTTCTCTTTTGCAGGCTATACATGCCCATCTCTTTAAGCTGCTCCTCATAGGTCTTGTTCTCCAGACCCTTGATCATTTTAGTTGCCTAAAGAATGATTTTTTCCTTCATCGAGTATTCAGAAGTGCAGCACAGATGGACAACATGCAACCCTTTGGACTATGTTGCTCTGCATTTTAAAAAGTAAACTTCTTGTTCTTTACTGATCATCCGCATGGCATATCTTTTCTCTGGCAAGACAAGTGTGTGGACTGGTCAAACGTGAACTACGCGTGATTTTCATTCTGCCACAAACAATTCAAACCTCAACTTCTGTTCTAAAAGCCTATCAGAATAAAAAGGTTTTATCCTGCTGACTGAAGGTCAGTTTGAGATGCAGTTTGCTGGTGTTACCCATTGCAATAAAAAGTAATCTGAACACCAATACAATGACTTTAGCTAGTGCACCCCGACTGTCACTGCCCTTCTTTTCTCATGCATCACCATATCTTCATCCCCTCAATATATTCTAAAGCAGTGGTTCTCAACCTGTGGATCCCCAGATGTTTTGGCCTTCAACTCCCAGAAATACTAACAGCTGGTAAACTGACTAGGATTCTCCATTCACACGATGACACTGAAAACAACAATGGAAATGAAAAAGGAAACTCTGTAATCCTCTGACAGAATCTATTCATCTATTTCTGTTTTTCCCATTTAATACACTTAGAATTCTAGCATCTGGTGATTGATTTGGGGTGCATCAACATCACAATTTAATAAGGACAAAAAAGGAGGATATACCGTGCATAGAAACAGTTCACAAAGTGTATTCTTGCATACTATCCAGGAAAGGTGGAGCAAAGAGTTACATAAAAGTAAACTGCTGTAACAGGTTGAATACTGAGTTTGGAATGGCCCACCATTCGGTCTATTTGGTTTCCATCTTGCATTTGGAGATATGAGTCAATTCTAGTAATCTAACAGATTGCTTAAGTGAATGGAACATTGATTAAGGAAATACATTTTTGAGCAGCATTCTTTCTAAAATAATCCAAATGAAAAAAAAGATGGGAGAGAGACATGTTATAGCATATTCTCCTATTAAAGAGCTGATGGGGAAAACGACAGGAAGGATTCAGATTCGATTAATTCATTTCTTTTATAGAAGAGGACAGTCATTTAGTTGCCAAAGGCTAAACCATACAATATTATGAGTTCATAGGTGGCTGAGGGAAGAAGGAAAAAACAAGCAGGAAAAAAACAGAAAAGATCAAATTCCCTCTCTGTCTGATCTATCTCATTACTAATTGACAAGAAAGCAGCGAGAAGTTGCTGTTTCTTCCACAATTAAAGCTGTAGAGGGCTGAATGTCATGACTTATACAACTAAGGTGTGATCATTAAAAAAGCACAGCCTGAAGAGGCTAGCTTGGAGACACGAAACATGGCCTCTGTTCAGGATGTCAAATCATGTTTTAGTTCTTTAACTTACAATAGCAAAAAAAACAAAAACAAAAAAAACGGTTTAATCCACTGCGCCACTGGGGGCTCCATGAATATAGGCTTTAGCTTCCCCTTATGTTTTGGATGTAGCCATGTTCCTTTTCCACTCCAAACACTCCAGGAGTCTTGTTAAAGAGGTCCTGCATCTTTTCTAACGCACATCTTCTCTGCTTGTATCTGTAAGACTTGTCTCAGCTTCTAGGTGTTATTTAATATTAACAATGTCACCCAACAGGTTTTTATCACCTCGCAGAAGGAAGATCTTGCTCTATCTGGTATAAAATATTTGCTAGGACATGCCATCCCTTCCTTCCACAGTCTATCTTTCCTCTGGTTCCCTTTTTCTTAATGATCTCTGGTGCAACACAGTAAACCTAAGACCACAAGTTTATTCCCATTGCGAAGGGGATTGAAGTTCTTTGTGATCTTTGAAGCAAAAACCAAAGACCTAGCAATTTATTATTCTTTCACATATTATTTTGTTAGTTTTTTCCCTACACCTCTCTCTCTCTCTTGCACACACTCATACATATAGCTGTAATACAAGCTTGGCTAAAACTTGTAAAGAATCATATAGCACATTTGTCATTTTCAAGTAAGCTTTTTCAAATGCCTCCTAGGGCTTACAAATAAATACACAAGCTTAAGTGGTTGAGCAGATGTAAAAACAAAGAGATTCTACTGCACTAACTTAAAAGCTTGGCAACATAATCCATGTGTTTCATTTAGAGATCCCAATATGGGAACTATGGGAGAAACATTCACTCCTCCAAAACCTCAGGTAATAAGATGTTCAAAAAATATAGAGTGGAACTTCCTGGATTTTTTCCCATTTCAAACTCTAGATGAAGGAATTATTCCTTTTTTGGTTGTAAGGTGGGAGATCTTCAGCCTTCTCTGCTGTAGAAAATGTTATGTCAAGGAGGAATAGGGTGAAACTATTTTTCTATCTCACCTTCGTTTTGTGTAGAGAGTTTGAAAAATAGCTTCCATCTATTTCCAAGTATACACAGCCTCCACTGAAATGGCTAGTGTGCAATTCTGCTAATGGTGTGCTCTCGTTTTTCTTCACTGATGTTCCAGAAATGCCCACCCCACCACCTTTACAAGAAATAGTAAATCATAGTCTGCCTACACTTGTCACATATCTTGGTGTCAGGGGACTATTTTCTTCTGGTGCTAATCTTTACTGCTAAACCACAAAATAGTCATTGGTCCAACTCTGTATGGATCCTTTAGTCGAGAAATCAAAACCCTGTCTACAACAGCACACTGTCATGTGTATATACATTACACAATCATGTCACTGTGCAGCAAAAAAAAAGCATGTTAATAAAATAATACTTTTTCAAGTGAACACGTAAAGAACAAATTCATTGTTACTTCAGTTTTTCAACTGCAATCCTAGATTTATTAGTAACCTCTATGGGTGCATTTACACTGTAGAATTAATGCAGTTTGACCCCAGTTTAATTGTCATGGTTAATTAGTATGGAATCCTGGGTTTTGTTGTGCGGTGAGGCACTAGCATTTTTGGCAGAGCAGGTTAAAGACCTTGTAAAACTACAACTTCCATGATTCCATAGCATTGAGGCATGGCAGTAAGGTGGTGTCCAAGTGCACAGTGAGTTGCACCCAGAATCAATGCAGAAGTCAAGCCATGCTGGGGTTTTATCTGCACTTGAGTGGAGCTATCCAAGGTGCTCTCAGTGGCACAGCGGGTTAAACTGCTGAGGTGCTAAACTTGCTGTCTGAAAGGTATGTATGTGTTGGCTTCGACGCGGTCTGAATTAAGGCTCTTGTATAAGGTCTGGTGGATGAATGGCATAAGCATTTTGCATTGTTTTAAACTTTGTGTATTGTATTTTATGACTGTTTTAACTGTTTTAATGTTTTAGTTCATTGTATAACAGTGTAACGACATCAATTGCCACTTGTAACCCACCCTGAGTCCCCTCGGGTGAGAAGGGCTGGGTATAAATAATTGAAATAAATAAATAAATAAATAAATAAATAAAGGCCAGTAATTCAAATCCTGGGAGCAGAATGAGCTCCCGCTGTTAGTCCCAGCTTCTGCCAACTTAGCAGTTCAAAAACATGCAAATGTGAGTAGATCAATAGGTACCGCTCCAGTGGGAAGGTAACGGTGCTCAATGGAGTCATGCTGGCCACGTGGCCTTGGAGGCATCTACGGACAATGCCGGCTCTTTGGCTTAGGAATGGAGCTGAGCACCAACACCCAGAGACAGACATGACTAGACTTAATGTCAGCTGAAAACCTTTACCTTTACCTACCCAAGGTGCCGATTCCTTTTCCTCATATTAGTTCAGCTTTTCTGGTGGCTCCTTTAAAGAATGGGCAGCAACCTGGTGATGATTAACATCCTATTGCATGAATCCATGAGTTTATTGACTTGGAAATTACCCCATTCCCCATTGAACTCTGTGATTTTAACTCCAATCCACATATAGGAGCCCCCTGTTTGTAGAGCACAGGTGGGTATTATGTTTTGACAGCCATCTGAAGCTATGATTGTTTCTCCCTTTATCCATACAGCATAATAATAAAGATCCTGGGTTTTTTTTTTTTTGGAGGGAGTTTTGAAATTCACAGAATATTTTTTTTGGTTGATTTTTTGACTAAAATGTCTTGAATTATACATACATATATAGGGTAATAATGATATGACAGGTATTTGTTATTTGTTATTTTACATTTATCAGTTACTATTCTTAAGGTAACCTGCCAACCTAGCAGTTCGAAAACATGCCAATGTGAGTAGATCAATAGGTAACGCTATGGCGGGAAGGTAACGGCGCTCCATGCAGTCATGCCAGCCACAAGACCTTGGAGGTGTCGACGGACAATGCCGGCTCTTTGGCTTAGAAATTGAGATGAGCACCATCCCCCAGAGTCAGACATGACTGGATTTAACGTCAGGGGAAACCTTTACCTTTTACTATTCTTAAGGTATACCTTCACATTCTGGCTAGTGGCATGCACAGGACAGGTTTAATGGTGGAGACTGGGAATTTCAGTACAAAAGTAATGCATATTTCAAGTCTCCTGTGTACCTTTTGTTTGATTTTTTTTTTTGCAAAAAGGAAAGCACATTCAACTACCATTGCTTCATTTTAAAAAAAAGGTAAAATACAGAGCACATACTTGGCAGCAAGTACTCTCCTTTCTTTCTTCCTTTCTTCTTTTCTTCCTTTCTTCCTTCCCTCCTTCTTCTCTCTTTCTTAATATATTCAGACACATACCATGATATCTCAGAGTATCATTACGCAAAGCACCTTGCAGCACCTTAGAGACCGAGAAAATGAAGTTAGTAGCATAAACTTTGAGAGACTAGGGACTTCATCACATGCAGTAAAATCACTGTTTCTACACATTTAAAAAATGGCCACCAATGGAGTCCTTCACATGATGCAAGCTCATACCATGGGTTTCAGGTATTTTGCCATTTCTAATGGCACAGTGTGTTAAAGCGCTGAGCTGCTGAACTTGTGGACCAAAAGGTCCCAGGTTCAAATCCTGGGAGCGGAATGAGCGCCCACTGTTAGCCCCAGCTCTTGCCAACCTAGCAGTTCGAAAACATGCAAATGTGAGTAGATCAATAGGTACCACTCCAGCGGGAAGGTAACGGCGCTCCATGCAGTCATGCCAGCCACAAGACCTTGGAGGTGTCTATGGACAACGCCGGCTCTTTGGCTTAGAAATGGAGATGAGCACCAACCCCCAGAGTCGGTCACGGGGAAACCTTTACCTTTACCTTACCTAAAGTGTGGTTTGTTCTGATGATTCCTAATTCAATTGACAGTCAACTTCATTTTAAATTCCCCATATAGAAACAAATTTAACATCAAATTTAACATGTGATGGGAATTCCCCATTGCCCACTTGTAAACATAACATTCTGTCATTCTGGAGGGAGGAGCTGAGATGGCCCGTACAGATTCCTTTCTACCACCATAAACTTTTTGGGACCTAGGAGGAAGAAATTGTAATTTTTATCTTTTTGTTATCAATGTAAATTCAATAGAGTTACCTTTTGAACTGAGAGTTATCTGTACTTATAAAGAGAAATTATAATATAGAATAATATAGAAGAAATCTTGTTTAATGATCTTGCTTTAAAAGAACTTCCGCGAGGACAATCACAGAGGATTTTTTTCAAGAAAAAGAAAATCATAGAATCATAGAGTTGGAAGAGACCTCATTGGCCATCTAGTCCAACCCCCTGCTGAGAAACCTTTACTTTTACCTAACACTTTATTTATCACATGTGATGAAGTCCTTAGAGACAATCCACGATTCTGCAGTGTGAATATGGAGGTCTGTTTTATCAGATGCATGGAGTGAAATGCCAAGGGACAGACCTTTATTTGTGTTAATAACTATAGAAATGCAACACTTGTGGTTATAGTGATGAGATGACAAGTTCAGTTTTAACAATAATCATTGGGGGACAAAGACAGGAGTGAACATGTTGCCTAAAGCAGAATAGATAACAAATGGAGTCTGTGGCTATATTCCAATTCTGCTGTTGTCTTTGCAATCTTTCATTGCAAGTTTTTGTTGTTGTTCCAGGGAAGCTGTTCAGAGATTAGAAATGGAATGCTCAGGAAGGTTGAAGTTTCATTTCTGTTTCATTTTAAAAGGACAGCTGGCATCATGTTAATTAGTTATGAGACTGCATGCCAGATTTATGATCTGGCAACTTTTTGGATTCATGTTTATCCTCATAGCGGACCAAATGTGACCCTGTAATTTTATCTTTTCAGGTAAGCAGCACCCAACTGGATAGTATCTGAACTACTGTAGTTCAGAATACTGGGAAATAATGTCTGTAACATCCCCCTAGGGCTTGTTGAGAGAAACAGTTGCAGCAGGAAACCAAGGGGTCTTCTCAACCACCCAATGACCAGGAGAATGCTGCAGATGTCATTTCCATGTGTCTTGATCAGATTGGCAAACACTTGGTTGGTGCACTGCCTGGCAGAAAAGGTAGTTTTTAGGGCACACCATTGGATGCATTGTAGAATGAATACAGTTTGACACCATATTAACTGGCAAGGCTCTATGGAATTGTGGGAGCTGTGATTTTACAGGGTATTAGCCTTCTTTGCCAAGGATTGCTGATGCCACACCAAAGTGCAAATCCCTTGATTCCATAGCATTGAGCCATTACAGTTAAAGTGGTGTCAAACTATTCATTCTACAATGTAGATGCTCCCATTCTCATACAGTGTTCCCTCATTGTGACGGCACGAGTGGCGCCATCTATATGTCAAACTGTAAGTTGCAAGATTTGAATTGTTGTATCATGCCTGATTTTGCCTTTTTATCCTGTTAAATGTAGTTGGACTGATTGGTTATTTATAGCTGTCAATCAATGTTGTTTGCACCAGTTATATTGCTCCCTCAGCTCAATTGTTTGACTCCACCCTTTCCTGGAGTGGGTCAGTGTTTCCTTTTTCATTCCACCATCAAGCTTTCTACCAGATGGACGTGAGAGAGAGAGACTTGGCTCTAAGAGCCCTTGATTAAGTTTCAGCACCAATTCTGAGGTTCTTACCCTTAAGACTTATGCTTCATGTTCAGGGCCAACCTGAACGACATTGAGGAATCTCAAGCGCCTTCAAATCAGTTCTTTGGCATCAGAGGAAGACTGTGTCTTCAAACATAGGCCATTTGGATTGAGGCTGAGAATTGCTCCGGCATTCACAGCCATTGATAAAGAGAGACCTGGAAAAGCTTCTCAGCTGCAGAGCTCCTTGGACTTAAGACAACCAAAGGCTGTAATGTATATTTTCCTTTACCCCTTTGAAACTTCCAGCTTATTGGGATAAGCTTTTGTGAACAATAAAACCAGTTTTGAGTTATCTACAGTGTTTTGGTCCTTGGGAGTTCCAGTTTCCCTAAAGGAGGGCAAGAAGCAATCCCCTGGGGAAAAATGTCACGTCCATGCCTCTTTCGCTAAGAGTTATAGCCCCAGGCGCGACGGCACACTCACTTATTGCTGGGGTTAGGTTCCAGGAGCACCTTCAATAAGTGAAAATCTGTGAAGTAGGGATGCTATATTTATTTTAATATTTATACATTATTTTAGTAGTTATACACTATTTTAAGTCTTTATCAACCAATCGTGTGTTGATAAATTGCCTCCTTCTCCTCCTGTTGCCGCTTGGGCTCCTTTTCTCTCCCTTTGGCTTCTCCTTCCTCCCTTCCTTAGGCTGTAAATTGCATTTTTTATGATTTATAATAGTCTTTTAGAGTTTATTGAAAAACTGCGAAACAGTGAATCCGTGAAAAGTGAACCGCGAAGTAGTGAGGGAACACTGTACATATCCATGGAGTCCTGCCACGGTGTAGTTATTTCTGATCATGGAATCACAGAATTACAGAGGTGGAAGAAACTACAAGAGCCATCCAATCCAACTACTTGGACTGAGTCACTGTTTGGACTAAACTATGTATTAACCGGGCCCCTGGTAGTGGCGCAGTGTGTTAAAACGCTGAGCTGCTGAACTTGCAGACTGAAAGGTCCCAGGTTCAAATCCCGGGAGTGGAATGAACGCCCGCTGTTAGCCCCAGCTCCTGCCAACCTAGCAGTTCGAAAACATTCCAATGTGAGTAGATCAATAGGTACCGCTCCTGCGGGAAGGTAACGGCGCTCCATGCAGTCATGCCGGCCACATGACCTTGGAGATGTCTACGGACAACGCCGGCTCTGCAGACAATGCTGCCTCTTTGGCTTGGAAATGGAGATGAGCACCAAGCCCCAGAGTCGGTCACGACTGGACTTAACGTCAGGGGAAAACCTTTACCTTTACCTATGTATTAACCATTTCCCCCCAGCAATAAAACATTTATGGAGCATGCATGGAAGTGAAAAGAGAGGGAGCTCTCCTTTATTATTTTTATATATTAATTTACCCTCATATGTTTGCAAGTCTCTGCAAATCCTATAAGATATAATTATCTATATAAAGAGAGATGTCTGGATAGATATGAATATATTCTTACCTACCTATATATAGGGCTTGCAAATATTACAGGGGGAAATGAACACACAAATATATACAGACATGTCTAGATAGACATGAATATATATATATATATATATATATATATATATATATATATATATGTATAGGGCTTACAAATATTGTAGGGGAAATACACACACACACACACACACACACACACACACACACAGAGGGGATTTGCAAACATTTCAGGGGAAAATGCATATGTGAAATTAGTATCTATAATTATAGATCTATATCTAGCTCTGCATTGTTTATATAAGCATTGAATGTTTGCCTGTTACTATGTTGGAAGCTGGCCTGAGTCCCCATGGGGCGATAGGGTGGGATCCAAATGAAGTTATTTATTATTATTATTATTATTATTATTATTATTATTATTATTATTATTAGGTTATTGTTGATACCATATTGTTTTTGTTGCCCCTACTTTTCCACTTATAGAGCTAGTTTATTGTTTTTCTTTGAAATACGGTAAATCCTCAAAAACATTTAACCTACTGATGCCTCTATTAATGAAATTTTATTGGTATCTATTTTTATTTTGAAATTTACCCGTAGCTGCTGCATTTCCCACCCTCGGCTTATACTCGAGTCAATAAGTTTTTTGTGGTAAAATTAGGTGCCTCGACTTATATTCGGGTCGGCTTATACTCGAGTACATATGGTAATCTGTTCTGCTCTTCTAAACAACTTCCCACTAGAAAGACCATTTTCCAATTTTTATTCCATCAGCTGTGTTTCCAGGAAAGATAAACCTTCACATGGAGAAATAAATGCAACAGGACTAGGAGAAAACACAATATTTTGGGTTAAATTGGAACAGAAATTATTGATCTTCAATAGTTGATATGGGTACAATGGAAGTAAAGTTTTGAAAATGCTCTGATCTTAGATGCAGGTGTTTTATCTCAATTCAGCTTGAATTTCTAAGAACCCGCATCACTGAAATACCTGTCTTGACAAGCCAGCAGTTGTGATTGTTCAAGGATGGTTCTGAAAATAGCTTTGTTTGAAATATGCATTGCCTCTCCACACTTGATAAAATCCAGGCAAAAAGAAATTTGTGTGTGTGTGTTGAATTGATATAATCTCACTGCCCTTCCATTCAGAACCATTGGCTTAAAATTATACTGCTTTTTAAATGAGCATTGAAGTATCTTATCTGGGTTTATCAAATATCTCCACCCCTCTCTCTTAGCTAGACAATGTTTTATTGACCCAGTACCTATCACATTATCATTGGTATGGTGAAGCTTCTGCCAGTGTGTCCTAGCATGAACTAAAATATTGGGAAAATTCCGATCCCCTTAGGATTTCTCTAAGGGGAAATCTTATGCACCTTACAGTGTGAGACTTGAAGCAGGTTTGTGTAGGACTTTCTCCAAATGTGTCTGAATGGGTTAGCCCAAGTCTACGTTGGTTGAGAAGATTTTTCTAATTAGGTATTTATTTATAAAGATATTTACATGCTGCCTTTGAGCACCTCCTACGTAAGTGCCCTCAAGGTGGTTTATAACAACGATGGAAAATACAAGAAAGAAAGATGAGACCATAGAAACAAACAAGAGACAGCACAATTAACAGACAAATACAACGCACTGAAAACCTGGCAGAATATATATTGTCTTCATTGCCCACCTAAAAAACAAACACTAGAAGGTATTAACTATGGCGAGCATTACAATTATCAAAAGCAGAGGTGATTACATTGCAAAACCCAAGGCATAGTTATGCTATTATGGATCTGGGTTTGAGTCCCTGCATAATTTCCATTTAAGAAGGGCAAAATTGAGAACAGAATGAGAATTACAAATTCGGGAGTAAAAGATATGCATGTTCTAAGTGTTAGTTTTCATGTTGGTGGATATCTGCTTCAACCTTTTTATCTCACCATCTGCTTTTATAATGATAATAACAATAACAACTATTATTATTGATATTATCACCATTATAATTATGTCCATTTAAAAGTCTGAGCCGAGTCCACACCAATCACACAACATTATTATTTTATTATGTCACAGCAAACAAGATAGATATGCTGGATTTTGTATCACAAAATCACAAGTCGAACACTTCCCAAGTGTCTAGGACTGTGTGATGTATTTTCGGATGATGCGTGCAGATCCCAGTAGGGTGGCCTTTTGCAGTTGGCAGATTGTAATTTTGTCAATGTCTATTGTTTCCAAATGCCGGCTGAGATCTTTTGGCACGGCACCCAGTGTGCCGATCACCACCGGGACCACCTGCACTGGTTTCTGCCAGAGTCTTTGAAGTTCAATCTTGAGGTCCTGATAGCGGCTGAGTTTTTCCTGTTGTTTTTCGTCAATGCGACTGTCACCTGGGATGGCAACATCAATGATCCAAACCTTTTTCCTTTCCACAACTGTGATGTCTGGTGTGTTGTATTCCAGAACTTTGTCAGTCTGGATTCGGAAGTCCCACAGTATCTTTGCGTGCTCATTTTCCAATACTTTTGCAGGTTTGTGATCCCACCAGTTCTTTACTACAGGGAGGTGGTACTTGAGGCATAAGTTCCAATGAATCATTTGGGCCACATAGTTGTGCCTCTGTTTGTAGTCTGTCTGTGCAATTTTCTTACAGCACCTGAGGATATGATCAAATCACACAATATTATTATTATTATTATTATTATTATTATTATTATTATTATTATTGTTATTATTATTATTTGTGAGATTTATGCAAAGCCGGCCCAGGCTTCCAAACAGACATGTATTTTCTTTACCTTTTCAAAAAAAATTTGAAATATATAGTCAAATTTTAACATATCCTTCTTTCATATACAGTAGAGTCTCACTTATCCAACGTTCTGGATTATCCAACGCATTTTTGTAGTCAATGTTTTCAATACATCGTGACATTTTGGTGCTAAATTCATAAATACAGTAATTATTACATAGCATTACTGCGTATTGAACTACTTTTTCTATCAAATTTGTTGTATAACATGATGTTTTGGTGCTGAATTTGTAAAATCATAACCTAATTTGATGTTTAATAGGCTTTTCCTTAATCCCTCCTTATTATCCAACATATTCGCTTATCCAACTTTCTGCCGGCCCGTTTACGTTGGATAAGTGAGACTCTACTGTAACATACAATTTTTATTGTATCCATATTACCTAGTTTATTGTGTACAATATAATATAATAGATTGATGGATGAGATGGCAATCTGGCTCCGACATCTGTCACCCCATTGATCACCAGGGATGATTTGGCTGATCTGGCTTGCTAGGTGGGTGTCTCTAATAGGAATATATTTTCATAACCTGTTAAGATTATGATTCCAATATGGTTAAACATTTGTGCAGAGCAGTAAAAACGCAGAAGACTAGGGGTTTATGTGAGCAGAGGTAAAAAGAAATTAAACAATAAGACCAAATATCCAGCCTCCCTTTCCCTTTAAAAAGTCATGCGCATAAAATAAGCATCAGAGACATCAAATAAAATAGCAAAAATATGTTTACTCACAATCTTGTATGATGATGGTCATACAGGCAAAAACATCTTAGTTCCAAAGAAAAACAGTTCAGGAAACTACATATCTCTTAACAGACAGGAACATCAGCATGGCATGGTCAGGAGCGAAGAGGAAGAGACAGGAAGAGGCATTTGTACATCACTTCCTGTGTGTCCCCAGAAAGGATACACCCATTTCCCATTCCATATGCAAAACCCTTAAATGGTGTCATCAACTCTGGAATGCAGCTTGGCTCAGGTTACTAAGTAACAGACATAACTAACTACATAAACCATCCCACATTGAAAATGCATGCATGATTGCTTAGATAACCCAACATCCTTCCTACCTCACCGCTCCATGTGCATCCCTCCCAAAGCTGCGCACTTGGTGGAAGAGGACAATCATCCCATATAGAAGAAGCATACCAACAATATTTTTTAATGCCAGATTTTTGCAAATGGGTCTTCCCCACAAATCTTTCTTGGAGTACCACCTTTGGAAACCATACACAAATAAATCTTCAATATAATTGTTCCTGATTACCCAGAAGAATAATGTCACAACAAGGGCAAAGGAGAGAAAGCAATGCTTAAATTAACAGAGGAATGGAAACACCCTGATATTGCCCACATATGCTCTAGGACGGTGGTTCCCAACCTTTGGGCCTCCAGGTGTTTTGGACTTCAGCTCCCACCATTCCTAAAAGCTGGCAAACTGGTTGGAATTTCTGGGAGTTGAAATCCAAAACACCTGGAGGCCCAAAGGATGGGAACCACTACTTTAGGAGGACTTCAACTGTTAAGTTTGAACAGATATCCTCAAGTTTTCCCTGCTAATTGCTGTGAGAGGTACTTTCATGTATAGTTAACAATGTTACAGTAAAGTCTCGCTTATTCAACCTTCGCTCATCCAACGTTCTGTATTATCCAACCCAGTCTGCATTTTAGTAGTCAGTATTTTTGTAGTCAATGTTTTCAATACATTAAGATGTTTTGATGCTAAATTCGTAAATACAGTAATTACTACATAACGTTACGATGTATTGAACTGCTTTTTCTGTTGATTTGTTGCAAAACATAATTTTTTGGTGCTTAATTTGTAAAATCATAATGTAATGTGATGTTTAATAGGCTTTTCCTTAATCCCTCCTTACTACACAAATTTTTTTGCTTATCCAACGTTCTGCCGGCACATTTATGTTGGATAAGCGAGACTCTACTGGATATCCAAATATTTAATGCAGGTATAGGCAGCTATGTGGAACTGCTCACTAGTTGTCACCCCGCATTGCCCAGAGAAGTGGAGTCACCCCACTTCCTGTTCCATTTTTGCCTAAACTTGTGATATTTGAAAAAGAGGATTGGTCTTAGGGATTTTATCACCAACAGAATGAGAAATTTCTTGGGTGAAATAAATCTTTATGTGTTGCTCATGTCATTTAAGAAGACAGCTTCCATTTGGGTGGCAACAGAAGAAACAGATAAAACATTTCCATTGTTCCATCTGAGGGATAAAACCCTGAGAAAATGTGAAAACCTATCCAAAGCACAACAAGCATTTAGTTGATTTGTTTGGTTCTTTCCAGTGTTTCACGCTGGAGTTAATTATACTGAAAAGGGTAAAAAGATAAATATGGGAGATTGTTGACATAAGTCATGAAGATCTGTTTCATCCAAAAACATCCCATGTTTGCTGCGGGATGTGACCTTTAACTAGTTCCCTTTCATCACTATTTTCTTTTTTTCTCAATATGACAAAGCTGAATGAGATAATGAAAACAGATGGTTTCATTTTTGATACATGGAGGGAAGGCATATAAATAATTTCGGGTTATGCACTTTAGCCTCCAAACATGAACTAAGGCATATTTCTTGTTTTTAAAAGAAATATACTACATTTATTTTGCATAAATGAAATGGGTGATGTTTCTCATATATGTCATGATTCATATTATTGTGGATTTAAAGCATAAATCAGTGGGAAAAGTCCTAATTGTCATTGGCTTATCCTTTTCTTTCCAATGTTGGTCATAAACAAAATTCAATTAAAAAAACATGAACTTGCCTTTTATAAACTTGGCTCAGCATTGGTTGATGATTGAGTTTGAGAAACACATGATAATAACATGAATAGCTAACAAGAAGATTAATAAGATTAATAGCTACATAAAAAGCCTTCTGTATATTTCCAGAAACCAAAATGCAACTAGTTAGAGGATATTTCTCGAAAGACACTTCCACACAGCTGAATAAAATCCCACATTATCTGCTTTGAACTAGGATATATGGCAGTGTGGACTCAGATGACCCAGTTCAAAGCAGATATTGTGGGATTTTCTGCCTTGATATTCTGGGTTATATGACTGTGTCGATGGGTCCTAGGACAGCTCCCACTTTCTTTTCCTTTCACTGGAGGCAAAGCCATTTTTGTCCAAAAAGTTTTTAATATGTACAATCACCTTCGGGGGCGGGGGCGCTTCATGTTGGGATATGTGTTTTGGGTTTTTTAAAAATGTCTTTGTCTTTTAAAATATTTTAAATAAGATGCTTTAAATTATTAAAAAATTTTTTTTAGTTTTAACCAATTTTAGCCAGCTTGGGTACCATTCTAGGAGAAAGATGGAAGACTAAATAAATAGATTGATAAATAAATTAATTAATAAATATAGTCATATGCTTTTAGAAAAGGAATGGCCAAGTGAAGCAGATTTGGGAGCCTAGGGAGGGGAGGGACAATCCCAAATGACTCTTCCTCAGACTGGTAGTTTGACTCCTGCACTTCTCATTTTGAAACACAGATCCAGAATTCCATAAATGAGGCAAACATCATCTCCAGATTTTGTGTTTTTTCTCTGTGTGTGGTCATCATAGAGGTTAACTCTTTACCAACTACACAACATCCATCACAATCCATCTTTTAAATCAGTGTGGTCCAACCTTTAGTTACCCGAGGACCAATCAAACTTTAGTATAGGAATGTGAGGGCCAGAGACATTCCAGAAAGAAAATGTTTCTTAAAAACTTAAAGCAGTAAGAAGGGTAAACATTTTTTTCCCCAAATGTTAAATTAAAATATTTTTCCAGTAAGAAGGGCAAGGGCCAACAAAAATGAATTGGTGGACTGCGGGTTGGACCACACTGTTTTAAGTAATGCAGTTAATAATAATAATAACATAATAATAAACTTTATTTGTATTTCGCCCTATCTCCCCAAGGGGACTCAAGGTAGATTCCAATATACAATGGCAAACATTCAATGCCTTCGTAAACAAACAATACTGACATAAAATCCCAGAGAAACATTAAAACCTAACATCAAATTAAAGTTCCCCATAGCTATTTCTGTGCCAATACTCCCATAGTTGGATGCACAGCATGGACATTAGTTATAGAGTTGTCCAAAGGACCCTTTGAGGCTGTAGGGCATTCAGATAAAACAAAATACAGTAGAGTCTCACTTATCCGAGCTAAACGGGCCCGCAGAAGCTTGGATAAGCGAATATCTTGGATAATAAGGAGGGATTAAGGAAAAGCCTATTAAACATAAAATTAAGTTATGATTTGATCTGTTGAGCCCTTTGTAACTTAATGGCATATACATTTAATTTCCTTCAAAGGCCTGTTTCTGCTTCCCAGAATTTACGAGATGCTCTCTCTCCTACCTTACTTTTCTCTGAGACATGAGTCACAACAATTTGTTTCCTCCCTGCTCTGTCAAGTATTACTACTGTTTTAATATGAACTCGTGACAAATTAATAAAGAAAACCAGTGCTGTATACCATTGTGTTCATAGCTATCTCTTTAAAAACTGAAACAAGCTGGTGAAAGGAGCCCTCATCTAATTCAGATCAGTCAAGCAAGCTGCAGATTCTAATTTTATTTCAGTGAACTCTTTGAGAATATTTATTTTTCATCTTTTAAAGAAGAATTTATTTTCTGACTCAATTTATTGCAGTCAAGGTGTTACTATTGTTACTTAGTACTGCTCGATATCTCACTTCGAATGTCAATCTCATGTCTGACAGTAGGTAATTATGAACATAATGGGATCAAAATGGACCCGACAGCATAATTTTTTGGCTTTTTGTTATGCATTACAAACATGTATTTATTATTACTTTTTTTAGAATTATAGCTCACATTACTTAAAAAACACCCCTAGAAATTGAAAGTGCAAACTGAAAAAGAATATAGAAATTGGAAACAGCTATGGCTGAGTGGGAAAGCACAAACACAAATAACAGGGTTTAAAGTCTCTTTCACACCACACTATGAATCCCCTCTAACCGGCATGGATGAATCCTACAGAATCCTGAAGTTTGTATTTGATCTACTACTCTTAGATGGAAAATTTCTAAATATCTCATGAAGCTGTAAATCCCAGGGTGCTATAGGGTAAGCCGTGGCAATTAGAGTTTCTTTATAGTGTTAGAATTGTATTGCATGAAAGAGATCTGAATGTTTGAAGTGAAGAAATATATCAAGGTGCCTAAACCTAAAGGTAAAGGTAAAGGTTTCCCCTGACGTTAAGTCCAGTCATGACCGACTCTGGGGGTTGGTGCTCATCTCCATTTCTAAGCTGAAGAGCTGGCGTTGTCCATAGACATCTCCAAGTCATGTGGCTGGCATGACTGTATGGAGCGCCGTTACCAGAGTGGTACCTATTGATCTACTCACATTGGCATATTTTTGAACTGCTAGGTTGGCAGGACCCTAAACCTAAATAAACAAAATATATAATTTATGACCATAAAACAGGATTATTGCTTGATTGCCTTCTTGCTCATCATTTTCCACTCAGCTGTCCAATTGCCTTGTCTAGTCCATATAATTCTCCCCTTTCTAAAATTATGTCATCTCCCTCAATGCAACTTGTTTATTCTCATTCTGTACTCTCTTGAGCAGGCCACTCTCACATAAAGTTCATTACACCAGTACTCCTGTGTAGGATTTTATTCTGAGCTCTAGTCAATGAAATATGTTTGTCTAGCAAGCATCACAGAAAACAGGAGAACTCAATCCAAGGCTCTAGTCCTTCATGTTCCACTCAGCTTCAATGTGCAGTGCTTGACTGGGAATTATGAGTGTTGCCGTCCAATATAGTTGGATTGAAAAAAGTGATCGTACCACCCTATTTAGATTGCTGAGTATGTTTAGTTTGGAGAAGAGAAGGCTAAGAGCCTTTCCACACAGCCATATAACCCAGAATAGCAAGGCAGACAATCCCACAATATCAGAGCCGGCCCTAGGTATTTTTCAAGTGTAGGCGAACAGAATTTTGGCGCCCCCCCCCCCCAAACCAATCACTGAAAAATAAAAGTGTTGGATAAGTGAAAATGTTGGATAATAAGGAGGGATTAAGGAAAAGCCTATTAAACATCAAATTACATTAAGATTTTACAAATTAAGCACCAAAACATCATGTTTTACAAGAAATCAACAGAAAAAGCAGTCTCGACTGCACTCCTGTATGTTTTGCGCCCCAAGTGACCGCTTAATTCGCCTCATTGTTGGACCGGCTCTGCACAATATCTACTTTGAACTGGGTTATCTGGGTCCACACTGCCATATATCCCAGTTCAAAGCAGATAGTGTGGGATTTTATTCAGCTGTGTGGAAGGGGCCTAAGAGGGGACTTGCTAGCCATGTTTAGATATTTGAAAGTATTTCATTTTGAGGAGAAAGTTAACTTGTTTTCTGCTGTTCCAGAGACTAGTGAGCACATCAGACAGGGTAACTTTCAGCGGCATATGCCAGATCCTGTATAGTTTTGAAACAGAGCACGCCGGCTCCTATCTCATGATGTGGAATGATTTCTAGCAGGGCTCCATCTCAAAACTATAAAGGATCAGCCGTATGCTGCAGCAGCAGCAACACGGGAGGCTTCCCAAGTTCAACTGGAATTAATGGGGAAGCTGGGCAGTGGACACTTCCCCTGTTCTGTCACGCGCTGGGCCTGTAACTATTGTCTTGGTATAGGACGTATACTTTATGCCCAGCGGGAAGCCAGGGCGCCTCAAAAGAGAGGTTGTTGAGAATTTTCCTGAACAAGGATAGTCCTTTGGGTCTTTAATGAGATAACAAAGTCTTTGTTGATGAACAAATAATAAATCTTCAAGGAGTCAAATAACACAAGTTTCCTTAATAAACTGTAGGCCCTTTCAGTCTTGTCCCCAGGGGACAGGCAATTGGCTTTGGATAACTGTGAAAACCCTCTTATAACCTCTCCCAGGCTGTCTATTATATGGGCTTAACTGATTTGGGACCCACTACCGATTCCAAATGCGTCTGGGTATCGAGTGGTCCTACCAACCAAGGCTTGCAGATGTTTCAGCTGGGGTTCCTTGGATCTGTGATGCTGTTCCCTCTCCGAGGTTTCTTTGGAAACTTCAGGGCTGTTTCTCTCAGGAGCTGTGAGGCTGAGAGGCTGTGAGTTCTCAGCCAGAGCTTTTGAGACTTTCCCCCTGGAATTTCTGGTTTCTCGGATATTCTATATCCCCGGATGTGCTTGAGATATGAAGCTTTTCTACGGGACGAGCTGGTTTACATCCTATAGCTTAGCTTCCTAAGTGAGACTGACTTAAAAATGGCTCCTTCCCTCCCAGAGCCCTGAACAAGGGGTGGAACCAAACTTAATGATGATTGACAGGCGGCCTGTCCTATGATTGCAAACATTAGCAGCAAGAAAATAAAGTTGGAGCATCTGGTACAGCCGTACCAGCACATCTGCCATAGAATGAGGTAGGGAGAAAGTCGGATGATGTGGGGTGTGGGCGATGGGTTGTCCATGCCCCTCACTGGTCACCACTGGATTTGCCACAATGTGTGGCAATTCTAGCAGCCCATGTGATGAGGTTGTAGGATACAAAGCAAATTCCAAAAAGAAGAGATCCCACCTAAACTTTAAGAAGGCCTTCCTAATAAAGTTATTTTCAACTGAAGAATAGGCTTCCTTGGAGTAAAGTGAGGTCTCTGCCTTGAAAGTTTTTCAACAGAAACCAGATCGCCATCTGACAGTAATGCTTTGATTATGTATTCTTGTATTGCTGGACTGGATGGCCCTGATGGTCTCTTCCAATTCTATGATTCTATAAATGTCATCAGGTCTATGATCACTAATTCAGTAAACTGGCCAGCATCCTGTTGAGTAATCACGAAGTACAAATTAGATTAAATGCATTCATACATTTTCAGTATTCATGTTTATGATTGACATATTTACATGATTGTAAATGACATTCAATCTCACCCAAAATTCCGGGTAGCTGCTCAATGATACGGTCTGTTTTGTTGGTGAGCAGGGTGCAGCATGACAATATTTTAACCCCTCTTCCTTCAGCTATCTGTGGTGTGACAATCAGGAGCAGGACTCCGTTTCATCTCTTCATCACTCCACAAGTGATGGCTGGAAAGGGCTGAAAATGTCACTGTGCTTCACCCCAATCACTGGCAGAACAGACCTCTATCACTTGGAGCAGATGCTGGTTTTGGGGATTTGGATCAAGGGATGGTATGTAGTTAAATATTCCTAGCTACATCTTGATGTAGGAGCTCAGCCACTGACTTTAATTCTTAATGTAGTTGTTAAAGTTTCTATGCTTCTCACAAACACAATGAGTCTTTGTGATATTGTTATCTTAGCACTTCAAGCACAGGGCTTTGAAAAGACTTGGACAAGGTCATTTTTAATGATTTTTGTAACTTAAGACCTTTATTGCAATGGAAACCTTATGCAATATTGCATTAGCCTAGAGTATTTGTCCTTTTAACACTATCCATTGGGATTCTAACTGCATCACGAATAAGCCTGATGTTAAAAACCTAAGGGCAGTTGTTCTCCACTACCTTGTTTTCTACCCTGATAATGAAATTTCCCATCAAAAACAGGATTACAAGAGATTAAATGGTAATCATTCTCTAATTCTCAGAGCCTAGACTCTGGCGCTAGTTACACATTTCCAGTCACTTCATGACAAAGAATGATTCACTCTGAAAAATGACTACCTTTTCCAGTTTTCCCAACTGGATCTTTTAACATTTTCAAGCTCTGTTTCTATGTAATTTCATAGATGCATAGTTTTGATCTAACTATGTTCAGTTCACGACTCTCCAATGAAAGGTTAATTAATTCCAATAAAATAAAATAAATTCCAATGAAATTGTCATTTTTAAACATTGACTATTCTTATCCCATTTTTGTGGATTTATCCAAACCACTGGAGCTTGGGAAAAGCTACTCTATACATTGAGGTGTCCCCATCTAATTAATCAGTATAGCTAATCTTTAGGCTATAAACAGAGTCTTACAGAAAAATATCTATATACTTTATTTGGGGAAACATAATAATTCATTAGATGGCAGGTCAGTGGAGTCGAATTGTGAGGATCCAGGATTTAGCCAGCTCTGCTACAGCATTTATCAGCTATACTCAAACTGCAACTAGCAACGTTCTATTGAGAAGTGACAAAGGATCTTCTGATATGGTATATCAAGTGTATAATGTCCGCCCCTCATGTTTGTCCATCTGGAGCCAGTGTTCCACTATATCTAATGAGAACCTGTTTTCTCTGGATCTAGAATGTGTTACTTCCAATATCATGAAGAGGCCTACATGCCTGACTTGTCTTTGTCATTGCCGTCATTATCACCATCTTTCATAGCTTAATAATGTCTGGGTTGTATTTTAGCCTTCTTTCTCAGAGAGTCTAGATTACTATAAGATCTCAATTATATACAGGATATTGTACAGAGGAGATGTCCATCATGTGAGTTCCCATCTACAATCTGAAGTGTCACAACCTATCAATATGTATACTTAAATGTTGTTGTGAGAGGTAGGCCTCAGAGTGTATGATGACCCATAGAAAAGAACACTGATCTATGAAAGAGCATCTATACATTTTCCCATTGAATATATGAACTTCTTCTCTCAAATAGCAGCTGGGGTAAACACTTGTATCTGAGAGTCTCCCTACACCAGCAAAATATTCCAGATGCCATTCAGAGTATTCTGCCCAGAGATGTGCTGGATCAACCCGCCCCCCGCCCACATCCCGCAGCTGAACCTAGTGCCCCCCCTGAAATTGTGCCCCCCAAGGCCCCACACATACCTTCAGTGGCGGCAGCGGCGGGGACCATTGGCTCCCTCCTCGCCGAACACGGAAGGCCTCAACTGAGGCCTAGTTCTTCTCGCGAGGTCTCACGAGGTCTCGCGAGGACTCGCGAGAAGAGCTAAGCCTCAGTTGAGGCCTTCCACGTTCGGCGAGAAGGGAGCCGATAGTCCCCACCGCAGGGGCGCCTCGACAATGTGCCACAAGCGGCCGCTTACATTGGCCTCTATGTTTGGCTGGCTCTGGCATCACATCTAACTGCACTGACATTGTATTGATGGCCACACATTTATTTTGGGGGTAGATTGTGGCTAAAACACCACTGCTGTCTTCCTGGCCAAGCATCTCTGCAAAGTTGCTTGATCTGAAGTCAAAACAAGAGACCTACCTATGGGATTAATGGTGAAGGGGATAAACAATACTTTCTGCTCACCAATGCTTTCTACTCACTAATGTGTCCTGCCCACACTAATGTTTTCACCCAATGCAGATGGGCACACTTGAAAGAATTTTTTTCCTGAAGACTACAGAGCAAGAAGTGTGCTTTAAACCCCCCCCCCCCCCCACACACACACATATTAAAGCTTAAAAGCAGCGTTTTCACTGTTAAAACAGTCACAAACCATGTGTTCCTGCAACACCAGAATAGAGGTTGCTACAGATTTTTTAATGGTGTAGACAACCCCATTGTTTTAATACTTTGGATTATATACAGATACTTATTCGGGGGGAAACCTTTATTGAAGCAAGAGAGAGAAAAAAAAGCTAAACACACACACACACACCACTTCTGGTAATTGCAATACAATCTAAAGAAGTCAGTGGCTTTATGAAGTCCATACCATTTTAAACATGGAATGAATTTTGTCAGGAGTCTTTAAAATGGAATCAACAGTTTTGTTCTTGTTTACACTAATCCAGCACAAACAAGCTTATAAAAAGAAATGGTTTTATAAATATAATAATTTGCTTACGCATTCCTTGTCTGCTGCTCTAACGTATTCCAGCACTGTCAAGGGCAAAGTATGGTGGAAATGATTAAATTTTTATACAAAGACAATATACTCATGTTTCTCATCTTTAAAAAAATTATCTTTATTTGCTTTCACAAGAGGCAAAGAAACCAGATAGGAAGTTAAAAAAAAAGAAGCAATTTCCTACCTACCAAATCAAATACATTATGTTTCAGGGAAATGTTAATTTCTGAGTCAGCCAGTTTTCGTTCGTTCATTGTGACTTACAGGATAAAACTGGTGAGGTCAAGCTATTGCAGTTAAAATGTTTCCCAGTAAATTAATGTGCTTTCACATAGATTTCGCAAGCTGATTTGCAGATTACTTTGACTGCAGATGTGTTCGGTAGCAGACATAAAACTGAATTTATTGCTGTTTGTTATACAGCATACCACTGGTAACTGACTATTTCCATGTTGTTGGTATGAGATACTTTAAATGAACTATCCAATGTGCCAAACTATCTTTAAAATGGGCTCAATGTCTTTGATAGTTCCTTTAAAGTCCAGAGTAAGAATTGGAGCATTATTCCTGAGTCCGTAGGCTGGCAGGCCAGCCTGATCATTGCATCTACCTGGGCTGACATTTGGAGAGACAGATCGAGGAGCACTCCCAAACTGTGAACACAGTTTTCAGAGGGAGTGTAACCCCATCCAGAACTGGTTGACACACCCCATCCCCAGATTAGGCCTTGATGACAAGCACCTCTGTTTTTATCTGGATTCAGTTTCAATTTGCTTTTCTTCATCCAGCCAATTACCTCATCCAGGCATTCTTTCAGAGGAGACACATTATCCTTAGTTGAAGCTGTTTTTGAAGGCATGGAGAAATATATTTGAGTATCATCATCATACAGATAACATCCTGCCCTATGCCTACGGATTATCTCTCCCACCAGCTTCATGTAAATATTATGAAACTCTTGCCATTGGTATTTTGAACCCGTCTGATGGAGCAGACTGAAACTGGATTTTAATTTTTGTGCTTGTTTTAGCGGGATTGTATGTTTTTGTTTTATGATGTTTAATTTTGTTGTATGGTCTCTTATTGGCAATTAAATGTTTTGCCTTATGTTGGAAACCACCCTGAGTCCTCTTGGGGAGATAGGGTATATATAAATAAATTATTATTATTTAAAACACAACAAGACGAGTCCACAGCAGACACTCTGCTGGCTGTTGTATTGGATCACACGTCGGACACTTCCCAAGTGTCTAGGACTGTGTGATGTATCGGCGAATAATACGTGTAGATCCCAGTAAGGTGGCCTTCTGCAGCTGGCAGATGGTAATTTTGTCAGCGCCAATTGTGTTCAAGTGCAGGCCAAGGCCTTTAGGCACTGCACCCAGTGTGCCGATCACCACTAGGACCACCTTGACTGGCTTGTGCCACAGTCTTTTCAATTTGATCTTTAAATCCTAATATTGTGTCAGCTTTTCCAGTTGTTTTTCTTCAATCCTGCTGTCACCTGGGATTGCAACATCGACAATCCATACTTTGTTTTTTAACACGATAGTGAGGTCAGGAGTATTGTGCTCCAAAACCCTGTCAGTCTGAATTCGAAAGTCCCAGAGTAGCTTGCCATGCTCATTCTCCATAACTTTTTCCGGCTTGTGATCCCACCAGTTCTTTGTCGCAGGCAGATGGTATTTGTGGCACAAATTCCAATAGATCATCTGAGCAACGGTATTATGTCTCTGCTTGTAGTCCATCTGCACAATCTTCTTGCAGCAGTTGAAGATGTGATCTATCATTTCATCTGCTTCCTTGCATAGCCTACACTTGAGATCTGTAGTCAACTTTTCCATTCTGACTTCGATGGCATTTGTTCTAATTGTTTGTTCATGGTCTGCCAGAATCAGGCCCTCCGTCTCCTTTTTCAAAGTTCCATTTGTGAGCCACAGCCATGTTTTTTCTTTGTCAATTTGGCTCTCAATTTTTCCCAGGAACTGTCCGTGGAGAGTCTTCTTTCGCCAGTTTTCTCTTCTGCTCTGGATTGTGTGTTTACGGTATTCTCTCTTTATCTTTTTTCACTTGAAGCAGTTGACTACTGTTGACTTCCCTAAATGTAGGTTCTTGACTGCCTTTCACATAATCTGCCAGGGCATGTTTATCTTCTTCTACCGCCCTCTCCCTTCTGATTTTCCGGGCAAGTAAAGTCTGTCAACATCATTACGCGGGTGTAATGAGTAGTGGATTATCATCAGTTTTCTTGTTTTTCTGTCCAGATCATCTAGCTCTGCTTGTGTCCATTTCACAATTCCAGCAGTGTATCTAATTACGGGTATGGCCCAGGTGTTGAGAGCCTTGATCGTATTTCCGCCATTTAATTTGCTCTTCAAAACCTTTCTGACTCTTTGGATATAATAATAATAAATAATAAACATTGGGTGCTGTGCCAAAAGATCTCAGCCGGCATTTGGAAACAATAGACATTGACAAAATCACGATCTGCCAACTGCAAAAGGCCACCCTACTGGGATCTGCGCACATCATCCGAAAATACATCACACAGTCCTAGACACTTGGGAAGTGTTTGACTTGTGATTTTGTGATACGAAATCCAGCATATCTATCTTGTTTGCTGTGTCATAATAAAATAATAATAATAATAATAATAATAATAATAATAATAATAATAATAACTATTATAGCATTGGGGATAGAATGGCACCTTGTGGGATGCCACATAACAGCCCCTTTTTTGAGGAGCAGCTATCCCCAAGCACCACCATCTGGAACGTGCCTGAGAGGTATGACCAGAACCACTGCAACCCAGTGCCTCCAATTCCCAGCCCTTCCAGGCATTCCAGAAGGACACTATAGTCGATGATACCGAAGGCTGCTGAGAGGTCTAGAAGCACCAACAGGGATACACTGCCTCTGTCAGTGATGAGATGGAGGTCATCCACTAAGGCGACCATAGCAATCTCAACTCCATATTCTGCTCTGAAGTCAGTTAGAAATGGTTTAAGGGAGTTTGTGTCATCCAAAACCACCTGGAATTGGAGGGCAACTGCCTTCTCAATCACCTTGTCAAAAAAAAGGGAGATTAGACACTGGTCTGTAATTATTCAGGTCCAGGGGATCCAGGGAGGGCTTCTTCAGTAGTGGTCTAACTACTGCTTCTTTTAATTGGATTAAAATCAAATAATGAAAGGCAAAAGAGACATCCAAAAAATTAAAACACAAAAGATAAATTATGAGACATTAATGCAACATTTAACATGTAGTTGTAAAGATTAATGCAGATTAATTTCCAGATTGAAGCGATAATACAAGTGTGTAGAAATAATTACTCGTCTGCCAATTGGTACATCAACTTGTGAAAAAAGAATTCAGCAATTTTGAACAGAGACGCTTCTTGAGAAGAATAGTAGAATGATAGAAATGTAGTTGAAAGAGGCCACATGGGCTGTCCAGTCCAATTCCTTGCCAGGCAGGAAAAGTACAATCAAAGCACTCCTGACAGATGGTCATCCAACCTCTGTTAAAAAGCATCCAAGGAAGGAGCTTTCACCATACTCCAAGGTAGAGGGTATCGTTGCTGAACAGCTCTCATGGTGAGGAAGTTCTTCCTAATGTTCAGGTGGAACAGAGAAGTAGAGAAAGCAGAATTTCCCCAAATTTTTATACTCGGGAAACTATGCTTTCTTTGTCTGATAGTTAAGCAAGAATACACCAACATCCAACGACTTCAGTTATGTACTTTGTTTTTCAAATGATTAGCCGACAATTCTATAAGGTGGATATGGAAAACAGGCAAGAGTTGTTTTTAGATAAACTGCTATTTTTCAAAAATTGATATTGCAAATGGAATGCAACTGGGAAAATATAATTACTGTTAATTATACCTGCCATTAGCATTTAGAGGAAAATGAGTGCATAAAAAGGCAAGAGTTTGATAAACAGGTGGCTATGCAAATTATAAAAATTAAGATGACAGATGTTACATAGAAATAATGACAAAACCTCTTAACCCAGGAAAGATTTTAAAAGGAAAGTTGAACTATTATGCACATTTACACAGGAACAATCCTAACTGAAATGAATGGGGCTCACTTCAAAGAAATCATATGGCATAATATTTTAAAAATAAACCTACTATCTTGCCTGGATATAGCAAGTCATTGAGGATTGGAATCATTGCTACCAGATGTCAGGTTGTTGATTTCAGGGACATGGCCTTTCACAATTCAGATTAAGTTTGTTTCCAGCACTAATAGGCCCTAAAGTTGTTTCCAAATTGCAAGTTTCACTTTATTGGATTTTAGAGATACATAATGTCTGTGCTTATTCTTCTACAAATCAATTTCATGCAGGTTCATTGGTAAGGCTACAGAAAATGGGTTCGATCCAAGTTGTAGCTTAATCTGATGGGTTTAAGGTAGTCGTGACTAACTTGTTGCTTTGAGCTGGATCTACACTGCCATATAATCCAGTTTCAGAATGCAGATTGAATGCATTGAACTGGATTATATGGGTCCACACTGCCATATAATACAGTGCAATGCAGTTAATCTGCATTCTGAAACTGGATTATATATGGCAGTGTAGATTCGGCCTTGATTTTAGTAGACCTTCTCCAAGGTACCCATAATAGCCAGATAATTGCTTTTGTCCGAGGTTGTACATAACTCTTTTCCAACTAATGGTGACCCTAAGGCAAACCTATCATGGGCTTTACATGGCAAGATTTGATCAGAGGTGGTTCATTATTGCCTTCCTCTGAGGTTGAAAAAGTGTGATTTACCCAAGGTCACCTAGTGGGTTTCCATGGCTGAGTAGGGATCCAAACCCTGGTCTCCCAGCGTCCTAGTCCAACACTCAAACCACTACCACATTATATTTACAAAAATATTACAGAAGTAATATGTGACCACAGGTACAATTTCAAGCAGAGATTTGTCACATGGGGACCAACTTGACTTCCTCTGCACTAGCTTGAGGGACTGTGTGATATCAAGAGGTGAGATCCTTCATCCTAAAAGTCCTTCCTTCCCAAGTGATGATACCCATCTCTGCCCCCAATAATACCTGCTGTAGTTTTCTATCTCCAAGGAGAAAGAATTTTGGCTAGTGCTTGTTCAAATGACTTCTGAGTTGCACATCAATTTCATGTGGCTCTAGACTGATGGCAAGTGTATCAAGAAGAGCAATCCTTACTCTTACCTCCTTTCAATGGTCAGAGATGGCAAAAGAGCCCGCGGGCCCCTGCTAACCTTTGTAGAATTAATGAGAAGAAAACCTACAGGATTGTCTTCTCCTGCACAATCCTCCCTGAACACTGAGATCCTCTGGTGACCGGCAACCAGAAGACCTTTCCATTGGCTGCCCCAAGATTGTGGAATGACCTGCTGGAAGATCTCCGACAGCTGAATGAGCTTTCTGAATTTAAAACACATCTGAAGACTTATCTCTTCTGGCAGGCCTACCCAGCCAATTTTAATCATGAATTTAAAACTTGTGTCCTTGTAATCTTTGTTTTGTGTATTTTAATATGTGTTTTGTAGAAAAAAGTTGTATCGAATGTTTATAATGTTTATGTGTTTTAACTATTCTTTAACCCGCCTTGAGCCACAAGGAGTGCAGGCAAGAAAGAAAATTATGGTGATGAGGAGCTGAATTTGCCATGAAGCATGCGCTCACCATCCCTGATTTGAAAATTGCAACCTTGAAGATACTCACTAGAGAGTAATACCAGCTGAATATAGGACTTACTTCCATGTAACTTGGAATAAATATGGGATTTGCTTAGCATGGCTTTTCTGTAAATTCATGTTGGCTAATACTGTTAATTCATGATACCGTTTTAATGTTAATTCATATGTAATGAAGTGGGAACATTTTGGCAGTTAAATAACTGAATATAGTAGTGTATACCCACGTAGTATTTATTAGTTTTACTCTGAAACAATATGTATACCTTTCCAAATTCACCATTAGCAACTTTCATTTTTCTCTTCATCTATTCTTTTTTTTATTTTGCTGTTGAAAGTTTGAATCTCTTCTTAGTAATGCTTTCTAAAGGACAGCCTGAAAAAAGAAGAAGAAAAGAATAAAGGCTCATACAATTTTTATACATGTTACCAAAGATTAGGCTTTATGTCTTTCTCTTTAGACTTAAGTGCTAAGCTTTTACTGACGGTGCCACATTCCCACCATGACTAAGTGCTAATGTCTTATTGATGACTATTAAGGAGCAAATGAAACTGAACTACATTTAAAATTCAAGATGATATGAGGAGTGTTATTGGAAACTCATAAAACAAATATGGCATGTAACCAATTGGCTGTCAGAGGGTTGGATTTAGGGGTTGTTTCCCACCTCCTATTCTAGTAAATGCTCATTTGTAAACAACATATCAGTTAACAAAGTTAACATGTTTTCATTATGTCTGGAAATGAGAGATTCTGCAAGTTTTAAAGTACTGTATTAAAATTACATTAAATTAGATGTAATCCTTACTTTGACAGTTGGTTCTCCTTTGTAGAGATGAGAATGCTTTGTCATTTCCCCCCATTATTGGCTTTTTAAAATAATTTTTTTTCTTCTCCCCTCTTCTTTTGAGTATAGAAAACCAAACGGAATTTGAATATTTTTTTTAAAACTTTGGAGATGATTCCAGCTGTTCATAAACACAGATATTCCACAAAGGAAATATTTTGGAATCTCAGCTACCAACAGAATAATTGAAAATTTATATGGCACCCCTCTGATTAAGTCCCTGTTCCTGGCTATATTATAATGAGTGTATATTATAGTTTATATCAGAATATACAGAAACAAAAATGAGCTTTTCTCAAAAGGATGCCTTTTACATTGTGGCTTTACATGCTCAGGATCCACCCAAGACATTTTGTATGGTTTACAATCCAGACAGTTCTCTCCCTTTACTAGAACATAATAACAAATATACCTTCAAAACATCTTTAATGCAGGGGGTTGTACTGGATGGCCCGTGAAGTCTCTTCCAACTCTATGATTCTATGATTCAATGATTAATGTGCCCATTATCACATTTGTATGAACAAGGTTTGGATAATGTCTCCATTCTCTTCTATATATACATCTTGGAGTGGAGAATGCTTGCCTCTTCAGATGCTTTGGGCTTTAACTACTCCAGGTTCATCTACAACGTAGAATTAATGCATCTCTACAACCATTGCAGGTTCAAGAGAAGTGTCCAGTCATTAGTCTGTCAACCCTAATTACAATATCTCACACAGTTGTAAATCCCTACCACGTATTTTCCCATTATCCTTGAGGTCATGATAAGGATCAAGGATAATGCATATTTGTAAAATATGTTGTAAATAGAACTCTCAGGACCCTTCCACACAGTCATATAACCCAGAATATCAAGGCAGACAATCCCACAATATCTGCTTTGAACTGGATTGAAACTGGCATATATTCCCAGTTCAAAGCAGATAATGTGGGATTTTATTCAGCTGTGTGGAAGGGGCCTCAGTGGAGAACTCAGCATAGATAGAAACACAGAATTTTAATAGATTAAATGAGTGCCATAAACAATAGAGTAACTTTGGCCCAATTAACACTGCATATAATCAATTCAATGAAGATAATCTGGATATTATCTGGCAGTGTAGATGGGGCCTAAATTGGCATAATGGGTATCATCTTTGTCTTTAGATCAAAGGTAGGAAATAGGTAATACTGCTACATTATCACTCCCTGCATGTAAAGAGTGATAGTCTGAAGAGGGGAATATCTTCTGCATACCCAGTTTCTCCATTATATTAGAAACCACCGTTTTTCAAATTTTCGGATTACAAGATCCTTTTCAGATTCTTGTTCTAAATAAGCCAAAATCAAAAGCCTACAAAACAGTGATATCTTTATTCATCAGCTATAATGTATAAAATTAGGAGTTCCGGTGGCGAAGTGCGTTAAAGCACTGAGCTGCTGAACTTGCAGACTGAAAGGTCCCAGGTTCAAATCCCTGGAACGGCTTGAGCATCCGCTGTTAGCTCCAGCTCCTGCCAACCTAGCAGTTCGAAAACATGCAAATGCGAGTAGATCAATAGGTACCGCCCCATCGGGAAGGTAACGGCACTCCATGCAGTCATGCCAGCCACATGACCTTGGAGGTGTCTATGAACAACGCCAGCTCTTTGGCTTAGAAATGGAGATGAGCACCAACCCCCAGAGTCGGACACGACTGGACTTAACGTCAGGGGAAACCTTTACCTTTTTTATAATGTATAAAATAGATCACGTAAGCTTTTGAAATTACTTCGGCTTCTTCATCAGGCAAGAATGTTGAAAATCATCCAGGGGAGGAAAAGTGACAGTGTTAGAATCACATACCAACATTTTATCTCAAATATTACTTGTGTTATTGTTCTAGAGGCATTTCAATGCAGGCAGAGGCTGCTCACATTCTTGGCTATGAGAAGACCGGGGATAAAGGACAGTAAAAGACAGGCAATCAAATGTAAATTCTATTAGCAACAGAGAAATAGTTTCCCTTTGACATCCCTGTTCAGTGGGAAGCTAACTGCTTCTTTGTTACAACCCCATCAGACTTGCTGCATCGTAGTGAATCTGGCACTGCCTGGTGAAGGGAATGGGGAACCCGTTGCCCCATGCCCCGCATCACCTGGCTTTCCCCTTACTTCATCCCATGGGAGAAGCATTTGCCACCCAGCTTCCCTCCATTTATTCAAGTGTAGCACAGGAAGCCTCCTGTGTTGCTGTGCTACAGCAGCATATGCTGGATTGTCTACAGTTTTATGACGGAGCCCCACTGGCAGTATTTCAACATTGTGGGATGGGAGCTGGCTGGTCCGTCATAAAACTATAGAAGATCTGGTGCATGCCATTGAAAGTAACCCCATCTGATGAGGTTGTTAAGCAGAGGACGTTGAATTTCTCAAGAAGTCTTCTACACCTAGAAAACATTTAGGTACTGTATAGGTAAAACTTGCCAACTGCAGTCCAATGATGGGCCAATAATGTTATCACTCCTTTGTGGATGTGAGATTTTGTTGTATTTTGAAGCAGAGATAATTTAGGCTCCTTCTATACTGCCATATAATCCAAATTATGAAAGCCGATAATTTACATTATCATCTTTGAACTGGATTATACTGTGGAGCAGAACAAACAACTCCGCATATATATGCTTGCCCACAATGTCCTGCCTCACGTACGGAGGAGGAGTTGTTTAAAGCTACGGACAATGCGGTTGCTGTTGCCTGCTTTTGGTCCAAAACTATTTAGTTGCTTGTGATTTCCTTCTTTTTCCTCATTTTAAAATGTATTTGTTATGCAATGCTTTTGACACAAAATAAATAAAAACTGCCATATAATCCAGTTCAAAGCAGATAATTTAGATTTTATACAGCAATGTAGATAGGGCCATAGCTACCCCCTGAAGATGCTCTAAAACAGGAGGAGAAAAAATGGAGCAGGCAGGACTTTCCTGTTCCTTCTCCTAATGCCTTCCAGACAGCCTTCTCCTGAATAGCTGGATAGGATTTCTCTCTTACTCTTGTGCTCCTGGCAGTTTCTGTTCTGCAAGTGATAATGGAGTAAAAATTAGATCTGTTTTGGTTTGCTTAATGCAATCTTCCCAAAACTGACACTCTTCAAATGAGTTGGGCTTCATCTCTAGCCTTTTTGTATAATCACTACATTTCAAGAAGTATCTGTCAGTGAAAAATGCACAGTTATGTTTATGTATTTTTTCCTCTTTTGGGTATCTGTACCAAAGACAAACAGTGGTCACTGTGACTTATTTTCTGCTGAATGTATACCCTGTTTCCCCGAAAATAAGACATCCCCAAAAAATAAGACCTAGCAGAGGTTTTGCTGAATTGCTAAATATAAGGCCTCCCCCGAAAGTAAGACCTAGCAAAGTTTTTGTTTGGAAGCATGCCCAGCACCCGCCAAACAAAACACCAAAGCATGCAGGATTGGTAAATGTACATACGAGTTGTACATGGAAATAATGGTAATAATAAGAAATTCTTGACAGGAGTCACAGTTTATCTGGTTTGGTTATGTTGGTTTGTGATGAAAACTACTGTACAGTATATAATAAATGTTCTTTTTTTGTGTTCAACAATAAATGTGAATTCTTCTTCATGGAAAAATAAGACATCCCCTGAAAATAAGACCTAGCACATCTTTGGGAGCAAAAAATAATATAAGACACTGTCTTATTTTTGGGGAAAGACAGTACTTTGATAGACATGTCCCAAAATTATTGTCACTATACCATGTGGGAACTGAGACACGTGAACTCATTAAATCGCTCCAGCAATCTCGCACAATTAGGAGAGACAATTAAAAGGAGGGTACTTTTGAGCTTTTGACCTCTGTCTCCTTAGTAAAAACAGGAGGCCTCTTGCATCCTCTATCACCATCCAGTTACTGCCAAAAGCCGCATTCAGTTGAAGTCTCTAGTGATAGCAGCTGTCTTTAGCTTTGTGTCAGATCAATTTCTCAGAGCCAGGAACGTTGCCTCCCCTCCACACACACAAAACAAACAGAAACACAAGTTGTTTTGTTTCCCATAATCTTCTCCCTGTCTCAATTAATTTCTCAAATGGGAGGAAGAAGAGCCTAATTAATGGCAGTGCCAGACTGGAACAGAACAAATGCTCTTGAAGAAAAGCAATTGTGTCACACATTTATGAAGACAATTGTGAACGGTGCTGCCAGCAATAAAGAGACAATATCGAAAGATGCTGCCAGCTATGAGATACAAGGGCCATTAGAAAAACCGTCTCGAGTCTGTGTTGATTATCTCCATTGGGAGTAGCCTTATCCAATGCAGGGAAAGGGATTTCAGAAACACCAGATGTTTCTTTGGGTTTGCAGTCAGCTCTTTTGAGGCCAGGGGTTGCACTGTCAGTCTCTAGTTGAGGCACAACATGGGTTCCAGCTTAGTTCAGAAGGAGGCTTGAGAGCAGGCTTTGATAGGCTTTATTCATCATGTTGACGTTTCAACCAGAGCAGTCCAAATTTATAGGTCAAGGTGCCTTATAAAATAAACATGCATCAGTAAGAATTGAATGCTTTCATTGTTCTAACACCTTGGATCCAGATTTAGGCTGAAGGATATTCCATACCAAGCATGGAATTCTTTATTTATTATTATTATTATTATTATTATTATTATTATTATTATTATTATTATTATTGTATGACACAGCAAACAAGATAGATATGCTGGATTTTGTATCACAAAATCACAAGTTGAACACTTCCCAAGTGTCTAGGACTATGTGATGTATTTTTGGATGATGAGCGCAGATCCCACTAGGGTGGCCTTTTGCAGTTGGCAGATTGTGATTTTGTCAATGTCTATTGTTTCCAAATGACGGCTGAGATCTTTTGGCACGGCACCCAGTGAGCCGATCACCACAGGGACCACCTGCACTGGTTTCTGCCAGAGTCTTTGCAGTTCAATCTTGAGGTCCTGATAGCGGCTGAGTTTTTCCTGTTGTTTTTCGTCAATGCAACTGTCACCTGGGATGGCAACATCAATGATCCAAACCTTTTTCTTTTCCACAACTGTGATGTCTGGTGTGTTCTGTTCCAGAACTTTGTCAGTCTGGATTCGGAAGTCCCACAGTATCTTTGCGTGCTCATTCTCCAATACTTTTGCAGGTTTGTGATCTTTACTGTTCTTTACTGTTGGGAGGTGGCTGAGAATCACTGCTCTAATATATATATATATTGTATGTCTATCCTACAACTCATGGGGGATAAATTACTGAAATTACAGTGGAAACAGGAAACCAAGGATAATACAGACTCCTAATGAAATGAACAAGTTCTGTCAGAAATGACTATAGAGTTGCCTTGGAGGACCTAGAAAGTTCCTAGAGAAGTACAATTTTAAGGAATTTTGGAGGTTCCTCAATGTGGCTGTGTTGTAACCTCTGGCAGACACATACCACAAATTTGCTTGGAGGACCCAGAAAACCTCCTAGAGAGACACCCCCTCCGGGCCCTTCTCAGTCCTCTCCACATTAATCTCTGGATTTTATAATCTAAGACAATACAAAAGTAGTTTGGAAGCCTACATCTAACATAAATGTATTTTGTTCATATGGGACCGCTTTTTCTTGCACTGTGGGACCATAGGGGAAGATTTAAGGTGGTATTTTCCTGATTCAAATCCTATTCCTCCTTTATGAATGAAGACAATCAGTACTATAAATACAATGCTTAATGCTACTTCTTCCTTTTAAAATTACTTATAATTTTGGCCATTTCCCAGTAGCTTGGCCTTTAAACTAATGATCCACAATTGAGTAAAAGTAGCATACCAAATGATAAAAACAATTGCCAAATGCTTTATTTTATCATGTTGGAACCTGAAGTTTTTCCTTGGCACGAAACAGAAATTTGTACACTGTGAACAAATGGAAGAATCTTATATGTAGACTGCTGCATGCAATTTTTACAATAAGTCAGTATTATTTCTACGTTGCAGATGACCAAATGCTAGCCAGATGCCCAAGATCATTACAGTGAACTGTTATTCTGTGTTTGTTCTTAAAAGAGGACCTTATGCAAATGTTCATATATGTTATTTTACTCAATGTTTTGACTTATTAGTTGCTCTTGGGTTACATTTACACTGTAGAATTAATCCACCACTTTAAATGCTATGGGATTCTGATTTTAGAGTTTTTTTTAATACTGGTAGTAAAATTTTGTTCATTGTCATTGTTTCCTCCTTTCTGTTGAAATTGTTCACATGCTTGTGGATTTCAACAGTTTCCAACAGATCTCACAACCTCTGAGGATGCCTGCCACAGATGTGGGCAAAACATCAGGAAAGAAAGCTTCTGGAACATGGCCATACAGCCCAAAAGACTCACAGCAATCCAGTGATTCCGGATATGAAAGCCTTCGCAATACATTAAACATGGATATTTCTTTGAAACACATTGAAACACAATAGTCATTAAATTCTGACTGTAGGGGATACTGTAGAAAGCAAGGAGATAGAAGAACAAATTTGATTTAATGTTTGAATTACATAATGTACATACAGTACAATATTCCTGGGAATGATTGCATTATTCCCAGAGCACATACTTTGTGTGTGTATGTTCTTATTGTTAAATCAACTACAATTATTAATAGTGTATAAAGAACACAATGAGAGCTTTGACAATACAACATGTTTATTGAAAACAATAATAAGTTGGGGCAAAAGCATTTTAAATTATGTCAATACATGCACTCCTGGGTGAAATTCTATTGAGATTACTCCTTCTGATGGAAAAGAGGGGGATAAAAAAACAAACATTTGAGGCATGGTCTTATTCCTAAAATGTCTGAAATGGCATCCTTGTTAATATTTGTTGTTGTTGTTGTTGTTGTTGTTGTTGCTGTTGTTGTTGTTATTATTTGCAAGAAGAAAACAGTAAAATTGAAGCAGTCTTCTACTGATTCACTAAAGAAGTCTTCCTGTTCAATAGGTCTTAATTCAATTGATTAGATACATACCATCTACTCATTATCACCCCTTTCCCAATTTGATGCCCTTTTAGACGCATTGGCCCTGCTGTTGACAAGGGATGATAGGATTTGTGGTCCAAAACTGTGAGACACTGATATGCTTGCAATACTCCAGTGCATAGGCATGTAGTAGAAGAAAAAAGAATGGGTTTTTCCATTGACCTACATGTTTTTTTCTTCCGCCTGATCATACATTTTTGATGGATTTGAAAACTCTTTCTGTTTAAAATACAGCTTTAAACAGGAGTATTTGAGAGGGACAAAGAAACAGGTCTCACATTTCTTCTACCCTGCTATTTTTGTCCTTTTCCTTGAGTTTGCAGGAAAAAAACTGTTAACATCAGATAATACAATAAGGAGGACAAGCAAAATTGTACATGTCTTTGAGTCTTTTAGCTTCTGTTATCCAATCCCGGAACTACAATACAGACGCCACCTGCCGAGACATGGAGACCATGGGTGACCTTTCACCCTGAAATCCAATTTTATATTACCTGCAGTCTTAAACCACCAAGTTGCATGAAACACATAGACAGACAACAAGGAAAATTTCATCATCCCTCCAGGCAGGAGACATAATCCCTTCACAATAGTCCTGCATACTTAACAATGGGGGTGCCCCGGTGGCGAAGTGTGTTAAAGCACTGAGCTGCTGAACTTGCAGACCGAAAGGTCCCAGGTTCAAATCCCAGGAGCGGAGTGAGCTCCCTCTGTTGCTCCAGCTTCTGCCAACCTAGCAGTTCGAAAACATGCCAATGTGAGTAGATCAATAGGTACTGCTCCTGCGGGAAGGTAACGGCGCTCCATGCAGTCATGCCGGCCACATGACCTTGGAGGTGTCTCCGGACAACGCTGGCTCTTCGGCTTAGAAATGGAGATGAGCACCAACCCCCAGAGTCAGACATGACTGGACTTAACGTCAGGGGGAAACCTTTACCTTTAACTTAACAACGGATTAACTGCAATCAATCACTCTGACCAGGAGGTCATGAGTTCGAGGCCCGCTCGGAGCTATGTTGGTTGTCTTTGTCCTATGTTAAAAAGGCCTTGAATGTTTGCCTATATGTGTAATGTGAGTCCCCTTCGGGGTGAGAAGGGCGGAATATAAATGCTGTAAATAAATAAATAAATAAATCTGGACTGAAAGGTCATGGATGTTAACCAACAACAGACCAGACCCTCTTCCTGGGAATCAATTCCGACCATGTCAACACCCTTGGCACCCATTGTTTACAGCCTGCCAAGACATATTGTCTTACTCCAGATATGAAGCCATTAGCACACACTGATTAAGAGCTTCATTACACAGACTCCCAAATCCGTGGGGCAGAGGGGGATGTGTCATGCAGTGTGGTGAATCTGAGAGACAGTGTGTGTGTGTGTGGGGGGGGACCATTGTCCCATGTCCCACATCTCCCACTGTACTCCTTACCTCATCCCATGGGTTGGGGGTAGTATCACCACCCAGCTTCCCACCATTCTTCTCTATGGAACATTCTAGCATGCTGTCAGGACACTTCCTCTATAGAGCTCCACTGGGATTTGCCTTATGTCATGTGATGGTGTCCTGGCAGCATACTAGAATGCTTAATTATCTCTATGTGATAAGGTGGTAAGACCCTACCCACATTCCTTTCCCCATGCATCCACCAAAGGCAGACCAAGAAACTGTCATACAACTTCAAACTGAGCAATGACAGTTTATTAAAATTTCCACCAGACATGGAAGCCGATCAGCAACAGCGTCAGATCCCATTTAATTATTGTCCGGATCCTAGCTAGCTCTGGATTGGACCACTCAGTGCCTAGAGTGATAAAAGTCTTTTGTTTTGTCAAACCCCTATAAAAGTGGCCCTTCTACAATACCATATAATCCAGATTATAAAGCAGATAATTGGGATTTTATCTGGCTGTGTAGAAAGGGCCAAAGTTTCCATTGCCTCATTTCAGTTTTTGAGAGTGCAGACTCTGCTGGTATCCACTTTGAATGAAATGAATAAAGCCTCTGATTCTTTGACTTCAACCTGTCTGTGTCTCATTCAATCATTGGGGCTAATCTGTTTTGGGCAAGATGATTGAGAAGGCAATTGCCATCCAACTTCAGGCAGACTTGGATGACACACACTTCCTTGATGCATTTCAAACTGGCTTCAGAGCAGGATACCGAGTTGAGAATGCTATGGTCACCTTAGTGGATGATCTCCGTCTCAACACCAACAGGGGGGTTGTGTTCCTGTTGGTGCTTCTAGATCTCTCAGTGTCTTTTGATACCAACAATTATGGTATCTTTCTGGAACACGGGGGGTGGCGGGGGTATCACAGGTCCTGTGCTGCAGTGGTTCTGGTCGTACCTCTCAGGCAAGTTCCTGATTGTGGTGCTTGGGGATAGCTGCTCCTCAAAAAAGGAGCTGCTATGTGATATCCCACAAGGTGCCATTCTATCCCCAATGCTTTTTAATATTTACATGAAACCGCTGGGAGAGATCATCCGTAGTTTTGGGACAGGGTGTTATCAGTATGCTGATGACACCTGAAGATATTTCTCTATGCCTTCAAAAGCAGCTACAGCTTAGGATAGCATGTCTCCTCTGAATGAATGCCTGGAGGAGACAATGGGCTGGATGAGGAAAAGGAAATTGAATCTGAGTCCAATCAAAACAGAGGTACTTGCCATCAAGGGTCCTTATCTGGGGATGGAGGTGTGCCACCCAGTTCTGGATGGGGTTACATGCCCTCTGAAAGACTGTGTTCACATCTTGGGTGTGCTCCTGCATCTGTCCCTCCAAATGTCAGCCCAGGTAGATGTGATGGCCAGGAGTCCTTACTATCAGCTTTGGCTGATCCTCCAGCTGCACCCTTCTTAGATTTGGAGGACCTAAAGATAATAGTGCATGCACTGGTAACCTCAAGATTAGATTCTGCAATGCACTCTACTTTGGGCTACCCTTGTAGCAAGTTCAGAAACTCCAGCTTGTTCAAAATACGGTAGCCAGACTGGTTACAGAAACATCTAGAAGTGAACGTATGTTTGTTTATGTTTTAGTAATGCTGTAACCTGCCTCGAGCTGTGAGGAGAGGCAGGCAAGAAATAAAACAATTGTATGACACAGCAAACAAGATAGATATGCTGGATTTCATATCACAAAATCACAAGTTGAACACTTCCCAAGTGTCTAGGACTGTGTGATGTATTTTCGGATGATGCACGCAGATCCCAGTAGGGTGGTCTTTTGCAGTTGGCAGATTGTAATTTTGTCAATGTCGATTATTTCCAAATGCCGGCTGAGATCTTTTGGCATGGCACCCAATGTGCCGATCACCACCGGGACCACCTGTCCTGTTTTCTGCCAGAGTTTTTGAAGTTCAATCTTGAGGTCCTGATAGTGGCTGAGTTTTTCCTGTTGTTTTTGTCAATGCGATTGTCACCTGGTATGGCAACATCAATGATATTATTATTATTATTATTATTATTATTATTATTATTATTATTATTATTATTATCATTATTAAGCACTCTGGGTTCATGTAGAAGATGAAATTACTCAACACTTTGGTGAGTTATCATAGAGTAGACTAAACACCTTGTAAAACTACAACTCCCAGGACTCCATGGCATTGAGCCATGGAAGTTCAAGTGGTATCAAACTGCATTCATTCTACAGTTCAGATGCACCCTTAGAAGAGGAGCCCCTGGTGGCGCAATGTGTTAAACCCTTGTGCTAGCAGGACTGCTAACTGAAAGGTCAGGGGTTCAAATCCAGAGAGCAGGATGAGCTCCTGTCTGTCAGCTCCAGCTTCCTATGTGGGGACATGAGAGATGCCTCCCACAGGATGGTAAAGCATCCGGGCATCCCCTGGGCAATGTCCTTGTAGATAGCCAACTCTCTCACACCAGAATTGACTTGCAGTTTCTCAAGTTGCTCCTGACACACACACACACACACACACACAAACTCTTAGAAGGTCTTACTTCTCAGGCTGGATCTTCACTGCTATATAATCCAGATTATCAAAGAAGATAATCCAAATTATCTGATTTTAAATGGATTACAGTAGAGTCTCACTTATCCAAGCTAAACGGGCAGGCAGAAGCTTGGATAAGCAAATATCTTGGATAATAAGGAGGGATTAAGGAAAAGCCTATTACACATCAAATTAGGTTATGATTTTACAAATTAAGCACCAAAACATCATGTTACACAACAAATTTGACAGAAAAAGTAGTTCAATATGCAGTAATGCTACGTAGTAATTACCTTATTTACTAATTTAGCACCAAAATATCACGATATATTGAAAACATTGACTACAAAAATGGCTTGGATCATCCAGAAGCTTGGATAAGCGAGGCTTGGATAAGTGAGACTCTACTGTATATGAGTCTACAGTTCAAAACAGCCAAGCTGGATTTTATATAACAGTGTAGATTTTATATAACAGTGTAGATAGTCAATATGCAGATAAGTGAGTTGAAGTTTGTGTGTGCGCTGTTATGTAGATATATCTGACAAGGCATCTTGCAAGAAATACAAGCTGTCACATTTTTTAAAGTAGGCTAGTTGAGCCAGATTAAGAAGGAGAACCAAATTAAAATCAGAAATCACTGAGCAGTTCCTTTCTTCTACAGTGGCGTTAGTGATGAAAATAGCTTCTACTGGGGTATATTCTTAGATTTCTGGAAAAAAAAAACCCGTATGTAACCAAACATATTCTAAGGCCTAGAATATTAAGTTACATCTATATTTCCCAAGGAATCCACTGCTTAATGTACAAATCTCTCCAGACTCTCAGTTCTTTCCTTAGTCCACTGTCACAGGAACACAATCCACTCGAGCCTTTATTAAGTATGAGTAATTAAACTGAAGTCAACGAAGTACATTCAGTACTCACAGAGATGTTCTGTTCTTCTTGGCTAATTTATTAATCATGGAGTACAACCAAAACAGATGTTTGTCTAGATAATGGCATCAAATCCCACCCCCTCCCACAAATAACTCTTGGGTGAATTTTGTTATTTACTCAGAACTAATAATGAGAAAGTCAACCATTACACTATAATTAGTTCCTACAAAAAAGCAATTTTATTAATATTAAGCAGGTGGTTTGAGACTTTCTTTAAAATAGCTTTTGTCCATTGGATAACATCATAAATGGGTTAATATAGCAAATGTGTATTTCTTCTTGTGTCAATATATTTCTGAAAACCAAGAAAGGTTTAGATCTCTAAAAGCCAAACAAAAGCAAAAACCTGCCAAACAAAAAGTGACATTCGGGGCTGACTCATGCATCTGTTTTGTTTTTGAAGAAATGTGCAAATGTTGGAGGGTTTATGTGTTTACGCAAATCTGGATTTCATAAGAAAATCTAATCTGAACAATAGCTGAAATATATATCTTACCTGTACACAGATTTGAGATCTCGGTTACTCCCAAATGAACCTGACATAAATGGGATCTATGTACAATTGAGAAATGGATACTTGAACTTCACAAATTAAATTTCACATAGGTTTTCAAATCAATGCAAATTTGTAATGAATTGGGATTAAATCTAGAACATAATAATAATAATAATAATAATAATAATAATAATAATAATAATAATAATAATATCAACAACAACAACATGCCCTGGCAGAATATGTAAAGCAAAGTGAAGAACCTGCTTTGATAGAAGTCAAAAATCAGAAACTCCTCAAAGCACAGCAGACAAAAAATCAGTACAAGAAAACCGCACTACAAACTAGAGCTGACAGCTGGCACAACAAAACATTGCATGGAAAGTTCCTTGACAAAATTGAAGGAAAAGCTGATAAAGAGAAGACCTGGCTCTGGCTCACAAATGAGATACTGAAGAAGGAGTCAGAAGGCCTGATCCTTGCAGCCCAGGAGCAAGCCATTAGAAAAAATGCAATTAAGGCCAAGATTGAAAAATCAGCTGATGACCCAAAATGCAGACTGTGCAAGGAAACCGACGAAACCATTGATCATATCTTCAGCTGCTGTAAGAAAATCACACAGACAGACTACAAACAGAGGCACAACTATGTGGCCCAAATGATCCATTGGAACTTATGCCTCAAGTACCACCTGCAAAACCTGCAAAAGTATTGGAAAATGAGCACACAAAGATACTGTGGGACTTCTGAATCCAGACTGACAAAGTTCTGGAACACAACACACCAGACATCACAGCTGTGGAAAAGAAAAAGGTTTGGATCATTGATGTTGCCATCCCAGGTGACAGTCGCATTGACGAAAAACAACAGGAAAAACTCAGGACCTCAAGATTGAACTTCAAAGACTCTGGCAGAAACCAGTGCAGGTGGTCCCGGTGGTGATCTCAGCCGGCATTTGAAAATAAATGGCATTGACAAAATTACGATCTGTCAACTGCAAAAGGCTACCCTACTGGGATCTGCACGCATCATCCGAAAATACATCACACAGTCCTAGACACTTGGGAAGTGTTCAACTTGTGATTTTGTGATATGAAATCCAGCATATCTATCTTGTTTGCTGTGTCATAATAAAATAATAATAATAATAATAATAATAATAATAATAATAACTTTATTTTTATATCCCGCCACCATCTCCCCGAATAGACTCAGAGTAGCTTACAAACAGAACACCTGCCATTTTATTTTCATATAATCTTCCATAATACTATGGAAGTCTGCTACTGAGCACAATTCAAGAGCTGGCTTTAGCCTATAAAACCCTAAAAGGTTCTGGCCCACCTTACCTGTCCAAACACATCTCCCTGTCCAAACACCTCCCATCATGGAGGTTAAAATATTATGGTCCCACGTATGGTTTACGATTTTGGGTCATGTGATTTTAATGTTTATATTAGGTTTTTAAACTTTATGTTGTAATGTCTAAATGTTGTTTATGTCTTATGTTTTAATGGTCTTAATGATTTTAACATATAATTATGTGTTTATTACTTAGATATTATGAGATGGTTTTTACATGTATGTTTGTCATTGAATTTTGCCATTATTATATTATACACTGCTTTGAGTTCCCCACAGGGGTGAGAAAAGTGGTATATAAATTCAGTAAATAAATAAATAGAAAAATTAACAATGTGTTGTCGAAGGCTTTCATGGCCAGGATCACAGCGTTGTTGTATGTTTTCCGTAAGTATTCTCTCCTGACGTTTCGCCCTCATCTATGACAGGCATGCTCACAATTCATTCCAATGGGAACATGACTTCAGTAGATGACTCTTGCTTTCAGAAACCCCAGATGGATTTCAGTGGACATATTCCTTTAAACGACCAAATGATATCATAGCTCCAAAAAAGAGGTCAGATTGTTCAGGAGATTAAAGGAGCTTTAGTTTGATTCTGATTGTATGCCTATTTGGCATGGCAAACAAGCCTTTGTATATCAGATCTAGAGATCAAACTCAGTTCAACTTCTGGGAAATGAAGATTTCCTCAGAAATGATTAACAACAAATGCTCCTAAAAGAAGTGGTAAGAAGAGCAATGAGCCCAGCTTTAATCATTGACTGTGCCCGACCAAAACTGCTGAAATGTCAAAACCTAAGATGAATTATCACTAGCATGTCTGATCAATGTCAAAACAAGAAACAACTCCTTACTTATTTACTTGCTTAAATAAATACATACACTTCAAAGAAATTTTATTCAGAGGAGAGGAGATTGCCCAACTTTCTTTACTACAGTGTGGAAAATATCTTGTCCACACTATGACCTATTAAAGTCCTATCCCAGGTTTACTCTTGTATCAGCAAAAAGTAGAAATCTAATGTTATCTCCATTCAGTGATCACAGACCCCACCCAATCAGCAAAGTGCAGTGAAATCTCTTTCTCAACCTGTTGGTGACCAGATGTTTTGGCCTTTAACTCCCAGAAATCCTAACAGCTGGTAAACTAAATGGTATTTCTGAGAGTTGTAGGCCAAAACACCTGGGGACCCACAGGTTGAGAACCACTGTTCTAGGATGTAAGTCAGCTCATGAAGCAGGAATGTGAAGACCAGCATTTGAAGGAGTTGTTCCTTCAAGCATTGCTGAGCCCTTTATGTAAAATGAAACAGTTAACTTTGGGCCCATCCAGACAGCCCCTTTAATGCGGGACTTCCCGGTACAAAAAGGGGGCTGTCCAGACAATGTTTCTGAAAACCACGAATTAATTCACCACAAAACAGGAAAACCCTGGTTTGTGATGAATGAATTTGACAGTGGGTTTATTCTACACCTTCCAGGAAGGTGCGGGATAAACCCACTATTCCCCCTGTCTGGTATGCAGACAAGGACAACACCCCATCCCCAAAAGCTCCCCAAACAATTGTGAAAAGTAAATTAATTTATCGGACCTCCATGAGAGTGGTCTGAAAGCTCTCCTGGTGTGTAGCAATGGCTATGCTGATGTGTAGCAATGGAGGGGGGGGGGGGTAGAAGCGACCCCCCCCCCCCGCTCTCTCCTGGCGCGTCATTGCTATGCACCAGGAGAGCTGTTGGGCCACTCAAATGGAGGCCCAGTAAGTGAATTTACTTTTCAAAGTGATTTTGGGGCTTTTGGGGAGGTGGTTAGAAGTTCCGGGTGTTCTCTCGGAAAGTTCCAGGAGAACATCTGGACACCCAACCCCCAAAAGCATAAGTTTTCTGGGGTGTGTGTGGATGGGGACCTGGGAACATTTGCATTTTTTAAACACAAATGTTCCCAGGATAACTGTATGTGTGGAACTGCTCTGTGCTACCTTCTTTTCAGGGTAAAATAGGTGCTGTGAGAAGGGTTTGATGACTTTAAAGGATGGGAAAGATTTTGAGGGAGGGGCAACCGAAAGCAAGAGACTCATCAAGTTCATTTCAATTGGCAGCTCTTCTCTCTTTTTAGGGCTACCATAGTGGCATCTGGGTTGGATGGAGAACCTTTCATCAGCTGTAGTGCATTGCAGTTGGGAGGGAGAGCCTATCATCAGCTGCTGGACCTGGTCTGATGGAATTCTTCAGCACTGTGTATTTTATGGAACTTACAACCTCATCAGATGGGCTAAATCTTCCCTTTTGCCATGGAGCCAACTGGCTCCCATCCCACAAAGTACATCTACTTCTTTATTGAATACGGATGTTATCAAACTGACTAATTCTAATTCTCACAGATGTAAGTCCAGTTACAAAAAAGTAAGCTTCCAACAGAATTTGGCCAACATTCTCTCTCTTTATTATATTTGTTAGCCTTCTATTTTCTGTTTGAATTGGATTCTCTGAGCAATTGTAATTGTAATCACCAGGCTCTGCTCCCAAGACATTCTAAGACACTAGACTTGAGGTTCAGATCTTGAAATCCCAAACCCAGCTTACCTAGCAGTCCTCACAGACAATTGCCTTGCTTGCTGGAATCTAACAACTCATCTAAATCACTGCTCAAAAGAATGTACCCTTGTCCTATTTTAAATGTACAGGTGCAATAATAAGAGGAAAGTCTTGTTCTAAATGTTTCTATGTGCTGTTATCAATTAAGATCTTGCAAAGCACAATGAGAAATGCAGCATTCTCAGAAATAGGTCTTGTATGCTTCTCACTATAGCAGAAATATTCCTCTGCAACGGGATGCATGATTCAGCCAGCAAATATGAACCAGCTCTTTTATCCACTTGGCTTCTGTATCATTTCCATTTATAATCCAATGAGGGGAGGATGACCATAGGACTGCAATGTCAATGTCACATTTACAATTTCCGGAAGGAAGGAAGGAAGGAAGGAAGGAAGGAAGGAAGGAAGGAAGGAAGGAAGGAAGGAAGGAAGGAAGGAAGGCAATCCAGGCCACATCTCTATTTTCAGTTAGAACTGAAAGATTCAAATGTGAACAGACTTGCTATATCAAAGGATAAAGGACATAGTCTTGAACATTTTTAAAGAAAGGGTTACTGAAAAAAGAATCTTGGGACAATAACTCAACTCAATCCCAGTTTTCTTTTGCATGAATTGTTGTTTAGACACCTCAGGTAAAAACGAGACAGGTCCCACATTTTTGACTTTTCTGGAAAGTTCCTAAGAGTGGGGAAGATTTGGAGTTTTCATGGTATTTGAATATGTCATCACAAGACAGGATGTGACGTCACTGGGTGTTTTTACATGACAGGGGATTGGACTGGATGGCCCTTGTGATCTCTTCGAGCTCTAGGATTCTACAATTCTATGACCATAATAGCAAATAATGCCTTTCTGTTCATGAAAACTACATCATTTGCAAATAAGTGTCCCCGGATCAGGGCAATAGTTGGGGTACAAACCAGATGAAAACTGCATCAATTCCCCTTGCAATTGCATGTGATGGTTTTTGTGATAATATATTAGTAGGATTATATTGGATTGGAATTGCATCACACAGAGGGAATTATTATTATTATTATTGTATGACACAGCAAACAAGATAGGTATGCTGGATTTTGTATCACAAAATCACAAGTCAAACACTTCCCAAGTGTTTAGGACTGTCTAATGTATTTTCGGATGATGTGTGGAGATCCCAGTAGGGTGGCCTTCTACAGTTGACAGATAGTAATTTTGTCAATGTTTATTACAGTAGAATCTCACTTATCCAACATAAACAGACCGGCAGAACGTTGGATAAGCGAATATGTTGGATAATAAGGAGAGCTTAAGGAGAAGCCTATTAAAGATCAAATTAGGTTATGATTTTACAAATTAAGCACCAAAACATAATGTTATACAACAAATTTGACAGAAAAAGTAGTTCAATACGCAGTAATGCTATGCTGTAATTACTGTATTTACAAATTTAGCACTAAAATATCACGATGTATTGAAAACATTGACTACAAAAATGTGTTGGATAATCCAGAACGTTGGATAAGCAAATGTTGGATAAGTGAGACTCTACTGTATTTCCAAATGCTGGCTGAGATCTTTTGACACGGCACCCAATGTGCCCATCACCACCGGGACCACCTGCACTGGTTTCTGCCAGTGTCTTTGCAGTTCAATCTTGAGGTCCTGATAGCGGCTGAGTTTTTCCTGTTGTTTTTCGTCAATGCGACTGTCACCTGGGATGGCGACATCAATGATCCAAACCTTTTTCTTTTCCACAACTGTGATGTCTGGTGTGTTGTGTTCCAGAACTTTGTCAGTCTGTATTCGGAAGTCCCACAGTATCTTTGCGTGTTCATTTTCCATTACCTTTGCAGGTTTGTGGTCCCACCAGTTCTTTACTGCTGGGAGGTGTAATATCATTATTATTTTATTGTATGACACAGCAAACAAGATAGACATGCTGGATTTCGTATCACAAAATCACAAGTCGAACACTTCCCAAGTGTTTAGGACTGTGTGATGTATTTTCGGATGATGCGCGCAGATCCCAATAGGGTGGCCTTTTGTAGTTGGCAGATCGTAATTTTGTCAATGCCTATTGTTTCCAAATGCCGGCTGAGATCTTTTGGCACGGCATCCAATGTGCCCATCACCACCGGGACCACCTGCACTGGTTTCTGCCAGTGTCTTTGCAGTTCAATCTTGAGGTCCTGATAGCGGCTGAGTTTTTCCTGTTGTTTTTCGTCAATGCGACTGTCACCTGGGATGGCGACATCAATGATCCAAACCTTTTTCTTTTCCACAACTGTGATGTCTGGTGTGTTGTGTTCCAGAACTTTGTCAGTCTGTATTCGGAAGTCCCACAGTATCTTTGTGTGTTCATTTTCCATTACCTTTGCAGGTTTGTGGTCTCACCAGTTCTTTACTGCAGGGAGGTGTAATATCATTATCATCATCATCATTATTATTATTGTTGTTGTTATTATTATTATTATTATTATTATTATTATTATTATTACACCACTGTATCTCTCTTGCAGGAGATTCAAATTCAGTCTTCCATTCTCTTCTTTCTATAATTCAGTTGACAGAAGAAAAAGGGGATGGCAGTTGGGGAAGGGATTAGTCCGGATCTTTCCAGGTTCTGGGCCTGTGGGGATTGCCTCCTGAGAATGCTTCCGCACTTCCAGGGGTTAATCTCCACAGCAATCCTGATTTTTCAGGCTCCTGGACCATGAAGGAGCCCTATACTCCCCTATATCCATTCCCTTCCAGCTCATTCCCCCCCCCCCCCAAAAAAAAACTTATAGGAGGGGCCTGTTGGCAGAATAGACCCTTCTATACCATACTTCTAATGTGCAAAAATGGCATGTCAGGAGGTGAGGGGAGGAATTTCACTTCCCTACCTAACTCTTGATATCATTTTCACAGATCAGGAGTACTATGAAGGGCTTACATGGCTGGCAGGCCCCTTCGGTAAGCTTTTTTTGGGGTGCGGGGAATAAGGGGTTGGAGGTGGCCTGGATGCCATCCCGGATCAATCTTTGGTTCACCCTAGAAGGCATCTAGCCACTCCTTAAGGGAAAGCCCAGGGATTGGATTGGGGTGGGGACAGAAACCTACTTCCCCCTGAGTTTCTGCCATGTCTGGAAGGACTCTTTTTTTGCCCCACTTTTCAAGACATTTTTCCCCCTCTTTCCATATTGTCTATCTGGCAATGTGCTTCCAATAAGAATTTTTCAGGACCCTTACTGTACATACCTACTGTGTTCTAAGATGTGTGCATTCAGTGAAAAATATACACTCTTATGTTAATTAATCTTTAACCTGAAAACAGAAGAAATTGTTCAGAGTTATCAAGAACTGCTTTCCCCTTCTTATAGGCGAGATCTGAAGTGTACAAAACAAAAAAGGTGTAGCTAAGGACATCAAGACATTTCAATGAATGAGTCAAGGCCCCTGTGTACTTTTGAGTCTACAGCAGCTCATTTTTCATAATATGTTGTTGCTGCTCTGATTCTATCAAAATTAACCGCATATTTGGAATTACAAAATTCTGGTTAATATTGCAGTGCCCCACCCAGTGATAAAGGCCATGATAAAGAGTGACATAACTTGGGCAGGTCATGGGACATTACATGCTGATGTATCAGCACATTAAACAACACAGCAGATGTAGCAGTAATATGTAACTTATAAAAAAGAGTGACCCTTCCTTAATCTTTAATCAAAACCCCAAAAAGTGATCCTATGATGAAATCCAGATCAGCGATTATTTGAAATCACATCTTTCTCTCTATTTTAATGATAGAATGTTACAAAAGTTACATAATCAAATAAAAATATATCTAGTTTATTGGAGAACAATAAAACAAATCATGGCAGTTATTATTTTAGTGTATTAAAATCAGCAGTAATTAATACATTTTATATGTTTTTTATGTTAAAATATATTATCTGAGAAATGATTATGGAACACTAATAGCAGTGGCTAGAACAGGAGCCCTTGGTGGTGCAGCGGGTTAAACCACTGAGCTGCTGAACTTGCTGACCAAAAAGTTAGCAATTCGAATCCGGGGAGTGAAGTGAGCTCCCTCTGTTAGCCCCAGCTTCTGCCAACCTAGCAGTTTGAAAACATGCAAATGTAAGTAGATCAATAGGTACCACTCCGATGGGAAGGTCATGATGCTCCATGCAGTCATGCTGGCCACATGACCTTGGAAGTGTCTACAAACAAAGCTGGCTCTACAGCTTAGAAATGGAAATGAGCACCAACCCCCAGAGTTGGACACAACTAGACTTAATATCAGGGGAAAACCTTTACATTTACTTTTAAGAGTCAGCTCTGTTGCTCACTGTTGTGTGTTAAGAACCCCTTTTTACCACCAGCAATATATTCGCTATGGGCTGCCTCAGCTGTCTTGCAGATGGAATTCTCATGTCTTTCCTCTTCTCTTGGCAAAAGGGCCTCATGAACATTGGCTTGATGCAAGGGATTTATAAATAAAATTTGCTTTGGTCTATTTATAATTTCACTGAAGAGGTGGCGATCCCAAGGAATCTAGTAAGTGGTTTCAGTAAGCAACTGTGTGCAGGCCACACAGAATGGATTAATTTCACTTCCTCTTGCCGACAAGTTTCAATATCCTCACAAGAGTTCATACCAGTTCAGATTAATTTATCTGATTATGAAGGGGGGTTTATTATGGTTTTGCTTGAAAGGTGCTGCCTGAAAATAAATCAGGTTGCTCTGCCCTTGAATTGTAGAGGAGCTAAGCCTGAGGCAAAATATTTTGGAAAAAAAAAGCTTGCGTTCAGGAATAGCAGGACTGTGGAATTGGATTTAGAGACATCTGTTGTTTTGATGGTGTGCTCTGGATTTTTGGCATGTGCATGAGTCTGAAAGCAGCACAGGCAATGGGAGGTCGATGTGGAAGTGGTCAAGATGCTGTGCTCTCTATCTACTTCTGCCATGTTGCTTTGTTGGTTTACTACAATCTACCCTGCCTCTCCCCATTCAATAAAACTGTGGAGAGACCACATACGCAAACATGAGCATCTGGCCATCACATATTAATGTGGTACATGCTACTGGTATGTAATTCAAGCATAAATAGTCAGTTGAGGATAAGAAAATGCTGAGCTCCACAAGCTATTTTCATAGGCAACACACCATTTTAGTTTACTGATGACTGGTGACATAAGAGAGCCCCTGATTATTAAAGGAGGCTTTCTCCAATTTTTCTTTAAGGATTTACTAGACACAAATTTTGCATTCAGAAAAAAATGCAGTTGGAAAACTGATTGACTTTGATTGTGCTTTTTCTTCATGACAGGGGGTTGGACCAGATGGCCCAAGTGGTCTCTTTCAACTCTATTATTCTGTGAGTCTATGATGTTCAAAAATGAGGAATTAGATATATACATTGGATGTGAGTCAGAAATTGACATTTTTAACAATGTATCCAGAAAAGGCCTGGGCTGTGGCGCAGGCTGGAGAACAAGCCAGCTGAAACCAGCTGCAATTAATCACTCTGACCAGGAGGTCATGAGTTCAAGGTCCGCTCGGAGCCTATGTTTGTCTTGTCTTTGTTCTATGTTAAAAGGCATTGAATGTTTGCCTATATGTGTAATGTGATCCGCCCTGAGTCCCCTTCGGGGTGAGAAGGGCGGAATATAAATGCTGTAAATAAATAAAAAGTAAATCAGGTGTGAGAGGTAACTTCTCATGTTCTCTGGGAATGTCAAGGATGCTAAGTCAATGACTCGGCAGCTTAGGCAGTCAGATACAAAAAGAGTTTCTTTAATCTTTAAAGCAGCAGGGAATACCGAGACCAGTCCGAGTTCAATACACAGCCGGCTCACAAATGCATCCAAAAGCAGTCCAAGGTCATATATGAAAGGTATTCCAAACACAGTAGCAGGCAAAACACATTATCCAAGTATTCTGTCTGAGGTCAAAACACAACTCATCAAAACTCCACGTAGCATAATGCAGATCCCAGAATGCAAATCACTGGCTGACAGCATCCAAATATGATTGCTTCCAGCAATGTTCTGTTCTCAGCATCCTTCCTTTATGCTCATCTCTACCCACTCAATGGCTGGTCTTCCTTCTGTTGAGCCAATCTCCTTGACCAGCGCAGCTGGATCATGTCTACTCCCATCTGCAGCCAGGCGGAGCACGTCAACTCCAGCCTTTCCTCCTGAAGATCTTCATTCTGCTCTAAGTTAGTTGCCTCCTTAGAGACCTGCCCCTTTATGGCAGTATCGTTTTCAAGCAGGTTCAACTGTTCCTCCTCCATAGGCTCTTCTTTAGCTACTGGGAGGTAAACCCGTTCCTCCTCCTTCTCCTCCTGACCGACGGTCCTGACAGGGAAGCAGCCCAGCACTCTGCCAGGACACTTCCTCAACTGAAGTAACCTTCCATTGTATGATGGCATTCAACGGGTTGCATCAAGAAAGTATGCTTTCCTGGGATGTTTCCTGAAGACCCTGTGATGAAGTGGTAAGGCAGATTCACAAAGAAGTTTGGACTATATAATATATAAGCACTACAAAGAATGTGTGCCAATGTGGTGTAGTGGCTTGAGCATGGGATTATAACTCTGGAGACCAGGGTTGAATCCCCATTTGACCATGAAAACTACTAGATTAGTGGTTCTCAACCTGTGGGTCCCCAGGTGTTTTGGCCTACAACTCTCAGAAATCCCAGCCAGTTTACCAGCTGTTAGGATTTCTGAGAGTTGAAAGCCAAAACATATAGGGACCCACAGGTTGAGAACCACTGTACTGGATGCATTCAAGAAATTCAGTGCTTCTCAATCTCGCAGAGAAGCCAATGACAAACACCTTCTACAAAAAAAATTTCCAAGAAAGTCCAGTGATAGACTCACCTTAGGATCACCATAAGTCTGAAACAACATGAAGGTACACAACCACAGCAACTAATTGTCACAAATACAAAGTATAAGAAGGGAACAAAGCAAGTTTTTTTTTTAATTTAGCTCATAAAATACAAATCTTTGTTTATAGCAAATTTCTAATGATTTCCTATTCGGTCAACAGCCTCATCTGACCTGGAGCTGGTTTTGTTCCAAAAGAGTCCATTTCTCAGCAAAACCAGCATTTCATACACTGAAAACATTTAAAGCATTTAAGCAACATTCATAGTCTTGTCAAACATCTTTTTGATATAAAGTCAGTCCATGGGTGTTTTCACTATGTTACATACTGCCTTGAGCCATAGGAGGTGGCCAATGATGATGATGATCACTGATTATTATAACTGCAATCTCACCCTGAATTTCCCATATCATCAAACTGGAATAAACGAAAGAGAGTTGTGAACAATATTACCCATGGGGCTGTTGCCAATGGTTTCACCTACCTGCATTTAACAAAATAAGTTCTTTTAAGGAATTTTCCAGGTTCTCCAGATGATTTTATGGTATGTTTCCATTAGAAATTACCATAGTTTCTCCCTTCTCCCTAGAGAAGACACCTCTTTACGAATGATCTAGATCAGGGGTCCCCAAACTAAGGCCCGGGGGCCGGATGCAGCCCATCAAAGCCATTAATCCGGCCCCCATTGCACAAGGGCAGAAGGGGGTTGAGCTAAATGACCCAAGGGGACTCTTCTTTTCTTACAACCCTTATTATTATTATTATTATTATTATTATTATTATTATTATTGAGGCTGGGAGGCCATCTGTTAGGGGTGCTTTGCTTGTGCTTTTGGTGCACAGAGGCAGAAGGGGGTTGGACTCAATGGCCCAAGGGTATTATTATTATATTATTATTATTATTATTATTATTATTATTATTATTATTATTATTATTATTAACATTGAGTCTGGGAGGCCATCCGTCAGGGGTGCTTTGCTTGTTCTTTCGGTGCACAGAGGCAGAAGGGGATTGTGTTACGGGTTTGTTGAAAAACAAACTGCGTGCAGTCCTGTCCAGACTTAACCAGCCTTTTGTTGCATCCACAATGAGCAAAAGAAAACAAGCCAGGAAAATGGAAAAAAAATCAAAAATTTACTCTTAAGTAGCAGAGTCAAAAAATCACAATAAAACTTCTTGCAACAAAACTCACATAAAGTCCCTTGCATTAAATTCATGCATCTTCATAGTAGGCTCTCAGCAAGCATTCAGTAAGTCCCCAAAAGACATTACAAATATTTCCCAGATATACCCCATTCAGGGAGTGGCTCAAGCCTGTTAGCCCTGATTGTTCCAATTACTCAACCATGAGTTGTAATTGACCAGGTGTTTTTCTCTTAACACACACATATACAAGTAGTGATCCCACAGAAACTTAGTCACATACATGCATATACAGTAATAGATTGGACTCAATGGCCCAAGGGTTTATTATTAATAATTGAGGCTGGGAGGCCATCCGTCAGGGGTGCTTTGCTTGTTCTTTCGGTGCACAGAGGCAGAAGGGGATTGGACTCAATGGTCCAAGGGTCTATTATTAATAATTGAGGCTGGGAGGCCATCTGTCAGGGGTGCTTTGCTTGTGCTTTTGGTGCACAGAGGCAGAAGGGGATTGGACTCAATGTCCCAAGGGGTCTCTTCCAATCCTCTTTATTATTATTATTATTATTATTATTATTATTATTATTATTATTATTATTATTATTATTATTGCTCAGTGGCCAACTATAGTCCGGCCCTCCAATGGTCCAAAGGATCGTGAACTGGCCCCTGTTTAAAAAGTTTGGGGACCCCTGATCTAGATCCTTGATGGCAGTTATATGGAGCTTGCAGTGGAAAGTTTTCATTTCAATAAGGTTCACTATTATCTATGGTTCCTGTTATCAAGATAAGTTCAGGAATGTATTTCTCATAGATATGGGAGTTATTCTGTATGTAGCTCCACTAAATTAATATTTAGGCTCCACATATCCTGAAAGTGGCAGATCCCACATGAACTTGAAAAAAAATCATACCCAAACTTGAAAAGATCAGCCCTGGTTTGTATTTGGATGGAAAAGCGTAAATGAATACTAGATGTTGTAGGCTAGATTTCAGAGAAAGACAAGTGAAACTACCTCTGAGTATTCCTTTCCTAAGAAATCTCTTTGAAATCCAATTCTGTCTTCCTTTCAAAATTCAAGATTTTTCTCACCCCCTTTTAATTTATTCCAAGAAAATCCCAAAGCAGTTTACAATATTAAAAACCAAAAAAGGAAAAGAAACAATAAACCCCTACAGAAAAAAGGGTAAACAAGGATTAACCAGCTATGCATATCTTTGCATTATTCATCAGACTAGCACGGGGATTTTGCTGGGAAGAACATATCAAAGGGTAACCATGTATTAAACTCAGAACTGTTCTTGCCAGAGGAAGAGAACAGAATTGTTGTTTCATCCATTGGCTGGGGGCGGGGGGTGGAAGAGAAATAAAATAGTAGAGACTAAATATAAAATCACATAAAAAGAAATAAAACAAAGTAGTAGAGATGAAACATAAAATCACCTTCCAGTGACTTACAGTTGTCTTTCATCATTCAGGAGTCCACATGCTGTCATGGTTTGATCACGGGACTACAATTTTGGGGCTCAGCCAGGAAAACCCACTGGGTGACCTTGGGAAAGTTTAAACATTTTTAGCCTCAGAAAACCCCATGATAATTTTGCTTTAGGGTCTCCATAAGTAGGAAATGACTAGAAGATGACTAGAAGACACACAATAGCAACATCATCATCCTTGGATGATGGACATCCTTGGAATGGAACCTGTGTTGAAGAAACTGTTAATCGAAGAGGATTCAATATGTATCCTAATTCTGACCATTTCTGTATTAGCCACAGTGCTTCCCATTTGGAGGGGTCTTGATGCCTACCTTGCCACCATTTGTTTGAGTTTCTCCAGTAAATTCAAGACTTATTGGCCTTACTGCTTTATCCTTGCAACAGCCCTCTAATAGTGGTCAGGCTGAATGTACGAGGGCTATCCAGAAAGTAGATTACGTTTTGGAATTAAAAATGAACAAAGTATAGGACAAAACATTTACCATATGCAGTTGAAATCCAGACCCAAATACCACCTCTCAACTTAGTCCCCATTGAAATCTAGGCACTTCTCATAGTGATAAAAGAGTTTGGAAAGTCCTTCCCCACCAAACTTTGCCACTTGGCTTGCGTCCTCAACCCTTCCCGCAGCTGCGCATGTGCATGTGCTCAACTTTCCCCCACACTCGTCCTGGATCACTCTTCTAAGGTTTTGCAAGAAGCACACCTTTCCTGTCCCAAAAAACGGTCGCCATAATGCGCAGCTGCGGGAAGGAACGCCCGCCTGGTTGAGGATGCTATGAGAAGTGCCTAGATTTCAATGGGACTATGTTGAGAAGTGGTATTTAGGTCTGGCTTTCAACTGCATATGGTAAATGCTTTTTCCTATACTTTGTTCATTTTAAATTCCAAAATGTAATCTACTTTCTGGATAGCCCTCGTATGTTGCTGGACAAATGTCATTCTGTGAGTTTCATGGCTCACTGGGGTGTTGAAACTGGATCTCTCTTGTTATATTCCAGCACTCCAACACTGCACTACACTGACAGTCACAGGAATAGAAAAGGCAACCTTTTGGCTCTAATTCTGCCATCTCAGGGTGTATCTTTGTTGTAGAAGTAATGCAGTTTGATACCACTTTAACTGCTTTGGGCTCTATGCTATAGAACACAGGTTCTCAAACCTTTTCAGCCACAGAACCGTTTTTGAAGCAAAAGTTTATCATGGAACCCCCAAGAAATGTTTATATATCATATTATATATTATATCATATATAATTTATATATATTAGCCTTGGGTAAACTTTTTGATGCATTGTTTTTTTAAAATTTGACAAACGGGCTGGGCCAGTTCGCCCATTTTATTTCTACTGATTAACAGAACAAGCCTTTTAGGAACTGCTTTTGTAAAGGAGGGAGAATTCATTGACCTGACTATTTTGATCTTTGCTTTTTTTAAGCTTTGAATTAAAAAGAAACACACCAAAGGCAAAAAAATGGAATAAAAAAAATCACACTAGAAAAGAAATCACATTCTTTCCCATAAGTGCTTGCTTTTGACTTGACCACTAAAAGCCAGTCCAAACAAAAAGCTTTTAAAGTACACAGCTTGTGTTTTGCTATCCATGAGCTTAAAATCAATAACTGGTGTACATGCGTGCATGTATTTTCTGTTGATATATTTTTCGTAGTTTATTTTGTTCATAAGCATTGCCATTGATGTGCAGAGGAATGCAAAATTTGGCATGATGTAGAGAAATGCCCTGGGGGCTGTTTTTGTTCCTCCTTTGTAATACTAGAAGTGCCATTTACTGAAGCTAAATGAATGTGGTGGGATTCAGGGATAGGCACTTGTTTGGTGTGGAATATACTGTGGCAAGTTGTATTGATGCTTTCCAATTTGAGCAGCTTTGAATCAAATCTGAAGAGCTTCAACAGCTATGGACAGCTCCCTCAGGCCCCTTCCACACAGCTGAATAAAACCCCACATTTTCGTCTTTGTACTGGTTTCAGCTCATCATCTGAGGAAAGCGGTAGGGGTTAAATATTGCCAATCTTTGTTCTTCTTGCTGTTGTGTGCCTTCAAGGCCCTTTCCACACAGCTGTATAAAATTCACATTGAACTGGATGATATGGCAGTGTGGACTCAGATAACCCAGTTCAAAGCAGATATTGTGGGATTTTCTGCCTTTATATTCTGGGTTATATGGTTGTGTGGAAGAGTCCTCAAACAAATTTATGGTAGTCAAGGTACCAATAGCTACTAGCTGTTGTGGGCTACTCTTCTACTTCTGAGGAGGAGGAGGTAGAACATGAGACTGAAGAGGTAGCACTTGGGGATTTGTGGGCAAGTGTAGAGAAAGGAGAAGGTGAGGAGGACATACTACAAATCCCTACATTTTTAGAGTGGTGAAGTGCAAAAGAAGAAAGGAGGTCAGCTAGAATCACAACAAAAATGCTGAACAATCAGACCTCACCTTAGGAACATCTGTGCTGGGAGCTCAGGGCTATAAATTAGCAGCAAAGCCAGTAGTTAGTGCTGGCTGCAACTGACTTACTTGGTGTGTTTGTGTTCCAGTCTCCATACTACAGCTCCAGCGTTGGCTTTGCAAAAGACTTCTTGACACAGACTCTGGTTCCTGTATATTGTAAGTCTTTTTTTTGCCAAAGACTCTTACTCCTGTCTGCTGTGAACATTTGTGCCAAAGACTTTTGTTTCACGTCTGCTGTAAGATCTTGCATTGCTTTTGAACTTTACCTTCTGTTTCCTTTACTGCTGTTTGCATTATTATTATTATTATTATTATTATTATTATTATTATTATGTATTAAAGCTTTTTTAACCTGTGCTCATTTTGTAAGGCTGTTTCTCGGCAGAACAGGACATCAGTCATCATCTCATTCTCTTTCTTCACTGGTGAAAGAGGCAGGATGCCCTTGAATACTGGTTGCTGGGATACCTCAGCAGGAAGATGCTGTTGTAACCATGCTCTGAATTTGATTGGTTGTAGTGGTAATGTTCAAAATGCTGGAGAAGATAATCCTTTGATATGCTCCAGCATTTCTCTTCTTATACTGTCTGTATTAGGTATTGGGAATTGCAATGTTGAAACAACTATGTTGATTGCCACTGACTCTCTCTGGACCTCTTCACATGGGCCACCAGAATTGCCTTGGATTGTGGAAAATCCGGTGGTACCTGTTTTAGGTCATGGTGAATCCATTGCCCCACATTGCCTGGCATTGCATCAAGCCAATCCCATGGGGGAAGTATCGACCAAGCGGCTTTCCCCCATTGCTTCTGGTGCAATACGGAAAGCCTCCTGTGCTGTAGCAGCAGTGGCATATGCCGGTTCTGCACTAGTTTACTCACAGAGCCCTGCCAGAAATTCCTCTGTATCATGGGATGGGAGCCTGCAGGCTACATGGGTAAACTATGGCTGAACTGACATTTGCTACTAAAGTAAGCTATATCTGATGAGATCATTGTTTTCACTGTGTATTCAAGGTACCAGCTTTTTTACTTTTAAACCTCTGAATTATTGAATTACCAACTTCCACATAAACTTCTCCTATCACAGAGGCCGAGGCCCATGGGTATCTCTAGGGACTCACTGCCTTTGGAGGTCAACTGTCAATAGCACTGGGGGATCATTTTCAGCTGTGCTTTTGTGTAAGGATTCAGTAATCATCTGACTTTTGGCAGTCTAAACTTTTTGCCTATGTTTAGTGCTACTGGCCCCTGGTGGTGGCGCAGTGTGTTAAAGCGCTGAGCTGTTGAACTTGCAGACCGAAAGGTCCCAGGTTCAAATCCTGGGAGCGGAGTGAGCGCCCACTGTTAGCCCCAGTTCCTGCCAACCTAGCAGTTCGAAAACATGGCAATGTGAGTAGATCAATAGGTACAGCTCCGGCGAGAAGGTAACGGCGCTCCATGCAGTCATGCCAGCCACATGACCTTGGAGGTGTCTATGGACAACGGCGGCTCTTCGGCTTAGAAATGGAGATGAGCACCAACCCCCAGAGTCGGTCACGACTGGACTTAACGTCAGGGGAAAACCTTTACCTTTACCTTTAGTGCTACTAAAATATTTTTGTTTAGGCAAGCGTTCCCTCTTTAACATAGCAGGAGTTTCTTGGAGCTGTGTTTTCTTTTTCCTTGCTATTATTATTATTATTATTTATATGACACAGCAAACAAGATAGATGTGCTGAATTTCGTATCACAAAATCACAAGTAGAACACTTCCCAAGTGTCTAGGACTGTGTGATGTATTTTCGGATGTTGTGCGCAGATCCCAGTAGGGTGGCCTTTTGCCATAGGTGCCACCTTGCTGTGGTGGGGGGGCTTAACTGCTCCAATGATGACTGAGAGCTGTGATGGCAGTAGTGTAACTACCGGCAGATCCAACCAAGCCAGAGAGGCCTCAGCTGAGGAGTGGAACCAAGAGCACCTAACCCATTAGCATTATGAAGAATCAGACCAAAACGAAGTCTATACTGGCTCGGTCGTCACCCAGGATAAAAAGGACTGTGGTGGATGCTGCTGATTCTGGACATTCATCGACAAGTGGGTTACGGAATCAAAATACAAATGAACAGTCACAGAAGCGGCAAAAAAATACAATGCCAGAAAACCGCACAGTTGTGAAATGCTATTACAAATGAGAACTTCAAAAGTGTGGCTACCAAAAAAGGATGCATCAGTTATTGTTGTTGTTGTTGTTATTTCATTTCTATCCCGCTTTTCTCCCGTGGGTGGGATTCAAAGTGGCATACAACATATAAAATTCATACAAATACATTGAACAGCAATACATAACAATTAAAACATCATATCCCTCTTAAAACCCAATTAAGATATCAAATAAAACAATTTTTAAACTTACCACAAGCACCATATTAAAGATATCCATAACTTCCGGCCACTGAAGTTATTTGTTAAGTATACTCAAAAAATTATCAGACTGGCAATGCCTATTTCATTTGTCTGGGAAGGCCTGGCTCCACAGAAAGGTTTTAATTTGCAAACGAAAGGCCATTAAGGAGGGGGTTGATTGTAACTCATTAGGGGGGGGGGAGTTCCAGAGCCGTGGAGCCACCACCAAAAAGGCCCTCTCTCTTGTTCCCACCAAACACGCCTGCGATGGTGGTGGGACCGAGAGAAGGGCCTCTCCTATGGATCTCAGGGCTCGAGTGGGTCGGTAGAAGGAGATACGGTCCGTCAAGTAGGCTGGGCCTGAACCATATAGGTCTTTGTAGGCTAAATCTAGCACCTTGAATTGTGCCCGGAAACAAACCGGAAGCCAGTGTAGCTGCTTCAGGAGCGGAGTAGTTTTTTCTCTATATCCCGCTCCCTTGAGCAGTCTAGCATCTTACATTTGAACCAGCTGAAGTTTCTGAACACTCTTCTGGGGCAGCCCCATGTAATCTAGCCTGGATGTGACTAAGGCGTGTACTACCATGGCCAGATCAGGCTTCTCAAGGTATGGGCGCAGCTGGCGTACGAGTTTTAACTGTGTGAAGTCCCTCCCGGCCACTGCTGACAGCTGGGCCTCCAGGGTCAACGCTGAGTCTAGGACAGTGATGGACAACCTTTTGAGCTTGGTGTGTCAAAATTCACCAAAAAACCTAGCATGACTTGGGTGGTGTGTCACTTCAAGAAAAAAAACATAATTTCACAATATTTATAGTTTAAATAACAAAACTGTATAATTGTAATATATAGCTGTATTTAATAAACCAAAAACTATTTAACTTACTTGCTTAGTGACTTTCTCGGCATGCATATCATCAAAAATGGCTAGGCGTGTCAGTGCAGACACGCGTGTCATAGGTTCACCATCAGGGGTCTCAGATGAACCCCAGACTGTGAACCTGTGCCTTCAGGGGGAGTGTGACCCCATCCAGCACAGGTTGCAACCCAATACCTTGATCAGCCCTATGGCTGACCAGGAGTACTTCCATCTTGTTTGGATTCAATTTCAACCCGTTCAACCTCATCCAGTCCATCACAGCTGACAGGCACCACTTCAAGGTCAGGACGGCATCCTTGGCATCGGAAAAGAGGAGTAGAGTTGGGTGTCGTCTGCGTACAGATGGCACTGAAATCCAAAACTCTGGATAATCTCTCCCAGTGGTTTCATGTAGATGTTAAATAACATGGGGGACAGAATTGAACCCTGCGGGACCCCACAGGGCAAAGGCCATGGGGTTGAGCAGGAGTCCCCCAGCTAGTGCTAGTGCTAGTGGAGATAAGCTCCTGGTTCAGGTTTTGTTATGATTGCAGTCTGATCATGGATTTGAATTGTGTGTTTGGATAATTATTTGAATGCTTTTGCATGCATGCTCAGCTTCTGATAAAAAAGGAGATATTTTAATGTTATTGTGAACATTAAAAACAAATTATAAAATTTTGCATAAATCAATAAGCAGGCAAATAAATAGCTCAATCCAAAAAGGAACTTTGAAGTAAGTCTAAGGTTCAGTGGGATCCACTCCCTAGCAAGTTTAACTTTGCAGCCTTATTATAGAAACTTTTCCTTCCTTTGCATGAAATGTATTACAAACAGAAAATCAAGACAGCAGTTAACAAATCCATTGGGCTGTGCAGAAATATACTATTGGAAAACTACACATTGTTGTTTGGTTGATAGGAATCTTGATACCTACTATTGTGTAGTCTAGAATTTCACCCTGTGTTGCCCTTTACATACAATATGCATGCAGGACTTAGAATAGCAATGCGGATTGCAATATAGGACACTTCCTGGGGATTAGTGACCGGCTGGTTTGAGCTGACAGTGTTTGGCTGAGCTTCAGGCTATGAATATCCTTCAGAAGCTGTCAGTTCTTACCAGCTGGTCACTAATCCCCAGGAAATGCTCCCTGTCTCCCTTGCTACTACCTAATTAAAAGTGTTGCTTCTAGAGTTTCAGGCCAGTCTTCTTAAATTCTTGATAATTTAGTTACAAAGGATACAGAAACATCATTTAGAAACCAAAGTTTATTCCCATTCTCTCATTGAGAATTTGGTATATTAGCCATAATAAATACACAAATCCACCTATAAAAGACATTGTGCATGTATGAATGTTTCCCTTCTTGTCCTATTGATCCACATGTTGTCCACAAACGATGATTTAGATGATCCAATGATAAACCTGATATGAGTCAATCCAGTGTTTTAAACCCAACTATTAGTCCCAATTACAGTAGATTAATTTAATCAATGGGGACATGGTAAATAAGCATTTATGTAAATGTCATTAATTTCAATAGGTCTGTTCTAACTGAAACTAATCATTAGACTTAGGCTGAATTTACATTTAGCCAAATAATCTAGAATAAAATACTCCAAGCTGCCCCCCTTTCGGTGCCAAAATGGCTGCCTGGGCCAAGAGCATATTGGGGCCACCATTGTGTTACTGGTAAGAAGCAGCTCCATCACAGAGACTTGTTGGTGATATTACTTTCTTGATCACATGGCTGGGCATCTGGTGGTGAACTCATCAGAAGCAGCATCCCCAGCAAGCTGTTGAAAGGGAGTTACTTGTGGCTGGTGAAATGGTAGTACCCTGTTTCCCTGAAAATAAGACATCTCCGGAAAATAAGACCTAGTAGAGGTTTTGCTGAATTGCTAAATATAAGGCCTCCCCTGAAAGTAAGACCTAGCAAAGGTTTTGTTTGGAAGCATGACCACCAAACAGAGCACCAGAGCATGCAGGATTGGTAAATGTACATACCATAGATTGTTGTACATAAAAATAATGGTAGTAACAAGAAATTTTTGATAGGATTCACAGTTTGTCTGGTTATGCTGGTTTGTGATGACAACTACTGTACAGTATATAATGTTCATTTTTTGTTCAACAATAAATGTGAATTCTTCTTCATGGAAAAATAAGACATCCCCTGAAAATAAGACCTAGAGCATCTTTGGGAGCAAAAATTAATATAAGACACTGTCTTATTTTCGGGGAAACACGGTAGATCTGTTTGACATATGGAAACCGGATCATGTGGGATACAGTCCAACCTAGTTATCCACATCTCCAAAACACTGGAAGTTCCAGAGTAAATCCCCTTTCGTCTTGTGCCAGATTAACAACTGAATGATAAACGTGGTGCCTTATGCTGTGAATCCAGCTATATGTCATGCCAGTTGTAAAGTGAGTCCATTTTATTTAGCCCATGTAGGCACAGTCTTAGGCTTCCATGAAGTAAAATGCCCCTTCCATGAAGTAAAATGAAGGTACAGTAGAGTCTCACTTATCCAAGCCTCGCTTATCCAAGCTTCTGGATTATCCAAGCCATTTTTGTAGTCAATGTTTTCAATATATCGTGATATTTTGGTGCTAAATTCGTAAATACAGTAATTACAACATAACATTACTGCGTATTGAACTACTTTTTCTGTCAAATTTGTTGTATAACATGATGTTTTGGTGCTTAATTTGTAAAATCCTAACCTAACCTAATTTGATGTTTAATAGGCTTTTCCTTAATCCCTCCTTATTATCCAATATTATCCCGTTTAGCTTGGATAAGTGAGACTCTACTGTACTTTTGTTAGCTGGCAATTTAGGTGACAGGACCACCCTGTGCTGCTTCTCCTGGATGAATCCTGGGCATCTTCAGAAATAAACACCTTCTTAACTTCAGAGAGATTGGTGTTGTCACAACGATCTGGACATCACGCCTACCCATTATTCTTTCAAGCCACAGGGCCACCTTGTAATGCCTATTTGATTTGTTGTCTCTTTCTCTGTGGGATGGAGGTTCAGGGTCATGCTTTGTAAAGCCTTGCATGCATTCTTCCTTCCCCCAGCTGTGTTCAAGGACAGAATAGTCTTACAAAAGGAGTCTGGTCTTGTTCAGATTTGTGACACCATTTACAAGCCTGTGGAGAGGTCAGCATGCAGCTTTCTTTTCCTCTTTTATACTCCTCTCAAAAAGCTCAGTATTTGGGAAGCGTGGAACTACCCTTGCACTTGTTTTGTATCTACTCTAAGGAAATCAACCTCAGACTTTGATAAACACTGGTTTTATATCTCCCTACTATGTTGAATATCTTTTAGCAGAGCTGTTTTGACCCTGTGCATTATGTCGTAGCTTTGACTGCCTTCTGGACAGGGATGGTTTAACAAAAGGACACCACAGGAAATATCAGAGGGAGGTGTATCTGTAAAGTATGTGTCTTATTCTGTGAGGAAGTAGCAATCTCATTCTTTCTGCAAGCTTTTAACCCGTTAGATGTGTCCCACTTCCTTTAATTCATGGTTGTATAAGGGCAGCCCTTCTAGGCGTGCCTCTGTTAGATTTCAATGCCTCCTTCTAGGCAGAAAGGGGAAAATATCCCATTTTTGACCATTTCCTGCAATTGTTCTGCCCTAAAGCTGGAAAAAAAAGAGTGTCTGTATCGGGAAAGTTGGGAACCATCAAAACTTCATTTCCGCTTGCACCTGAATCACCGGCAGAGGCATGGGAGGGACTTCATTGATATCTTCATTGACAAGAAAATTATAATGAAAGGCATGGAAACTTGAATGGCAGAAATGTTCATACCATTAATGATCTGGAAAGTCTTACTGGGGCACATAGTTATGCCTGCATGTAGAAAAATCTTTAAACAAACTCACTGTATTTTAGACAAAGGAGAATTGCTTGTATCAGGACCGAGATAATATCTTAATGAGCAAGAATGTCATATTTATTTATTTACAGTATTTATATTCCGCCGTTCTCACCCCGAAGGGGACTCAGGGCAGATCACATTACACATATAAGGCAAACATTCAATGCCTTAACATAGAACAAAGACAAAGACAAACACGGGGCTCCAAGCTGGCCTCGAACTCATGACCTCTTGGTCAGAGTGATTTGTTGCACTGGCTGCAGCTGGTTGCTCAACAGCCTGCACCACAGCCTGGGCTGGTTGTCAAAACCTTTTGTCCTCAAGATGTTTTGAATTTCAGCTCCCAAAAATCCCAATGCTCAGGAATTCTGGGAGTTGAAGTCCCAAACATCTAATGAACCAAAGGATGAGAACCAGTGCTTTGGGATTATCACTACAAATTAATCCCAAGGCTCAATTTGTATTCGGATCTGTAAGAGGAAAACAATGTTGCATCACAAGGCTATCTGCAATAAAGTCTTTCTTCCCTGCTTTGTGTCTGCCATTAGAGGGCAGTGTGTTTTCTGGACTGAAATGCTTCTGTTAATTTCTTTTCCCTTTAAGGCAGCTGTAAATTACTGTTTTGTTGTCAGCCAGTTTGTGAACTTTTGGGAACCGACATACAAAATGCCACTGAGGATAGAATATTTTATGCTGGCATATTAACAAGACGGATGGGAATTTTAAATAAAACAATAACAACAAGACCTCTTTTCTGGAAGAGTTGTTCATAGCTTCTGCCAATTTCTGTTTGACTTTACTATCAAGAGCATGTAGTACTTTTGAATGTGTGTTAGCTCATCCCACCCATATTAGCCTACATATAATTGTTCATCCAAAAGAGTGTACACCCACTGAAGCTTATGTAAATATTGATTTACAACATTTTCAGTAATTCCGTGGGTTTACTCTTCATGGATTTGAAACTGCACTTGGGACACTTATCAGCTACTTGCAAATATTTGGAATGCTGAATGTATTTTCTGAATAGTGTGCATGAGGACGTCTGTGTATGCTGTAAAGGATATAAAAACTTGATCTTATAGCCAAACTGACATGTCATTACTATTTCTATAAACCAGGGATAAGAATTGTACTGTTCTTGTGTAAAACTGCATTACTCAGCATTCCCCAATTTTTGTTGTTGCAATGTTGTGGTTATTGTGATGCCATCAACATTGTCTTAAGGGACAAATACATATTGTTGTTGTTGTTGTTGTGCTTGTTCTTGTTATGTACCTTCATGTAACTTCTGAGTTATGGCAACTCTAAGGTGAACCTATCATGGGGTTTTCTTGACAAGATTTGTTCAGAAGGTGTTTTCTTTGCCTTCCTCTGAGGATGAAAGATTTAGCTAGATTTGTAGTCCATGTTGACTCTCTCATACATGGCAAATATCTTTCTAAAATTATGCTCCATTGAGTTGGTCAAATGTATAGGTCTCTTCAGAAGATACCAGGATAGTAACCTGGTAGGGAGCTTGCTCCATACAATTGCACATAGGTGATTCTTGGTTGGATGCAGCCCATTGTATTCTGGCATTTACTGGAGAGATTGGATTTATTTTACTTTATTTATATTGGTTGAGGTTCTAGATCAGGGGTCCCCAAACCAAATCCCATGGGTTGGATGCGACCCTCCAAAGTCATTTACCTGGCACCTGCCCTCAGTTTTAGACTTAGGCTCATCCACAGTCTGAAATGACTTGAAGGCACACAACAACAACAACAACAACAACTCTAATTAACTTGACTATCTCATTGGCCAGAAGCAGGCCCACACTTCCCATTGAAATCCTGATAGGTTTATGTTGGTTAGAATTGTTTTTATTTTTAAATATTCTATTCTTCTTTTATTATTGTTGTTGGTTTTTTTGCACTACAAATAAGACATACGCAGTGTGCATAGGAATTTGTTCGTATTTTTTTCAAATGATATTTCGGCCCCTCAACAGTCTGAAGGATTGTGGACTGACCCTCTTCTTAAAAAGTTTGAGGACCCCTGGTCTAGATTATCCCACAATTCTGTTTTACCAGGTAGCAGTAATTGTGAGTGATGGAGATCTGTTCTTCTATCAATCAAGACACAGCACACTAACATTTACATCCTGCCAATGATCTCTGGTGATAGATAAAAGCAGTATCCCAGTAGCAATTCTTCCTGAAGATCACTGTTAGAAGGGATGGTGGTAGAAAGATCTGTGATCATGATCTGCCACTATGAAACTTAATGTGACTTACAAATGAGATTTTACCAGGAAGATTCATATACAGTAGAGACTCACTTATCGAAGCTAAATGAGCCGGCAGAACCTTGGATAAGCGAATATATTGGAAAATAAGGGGAGATTAAGGAAAAGCCTATTAAACATCAAATTAGGTTATGATTTCGACAAATTAAGCACCAAAACATCATGTTATACAACAAATTTGACAGAAAAAGTAGTTCCATGCGCAGTAATGTTATGTTGTAATTACTGTATTTACGAATTTAGCACCAAAATATCATGATTTATTGAAAACATTGACTACAAAAATGCCTTGGATAATCCAGAACCTTGGATAAGCGAGTCTTGGATAAGTGAGACTCTACTGTACTAGAATGTATTAGAATGTCAGCTTTAAAAAAAAAAAAAAACCAGATTCATCAAAATTCACACAATTCTGTATAATTAGGAATAGAAGAATTTGAGGTTTAAAGCAAAACATTTTGAGAAATGGGGACAGAGTGCGATTACCGAATGCCCTGTATCCACATACCTGGTGTACATAGTTTCATTTATATCTAACAAAATACGATTGTCCTTTGTAGACATTTGCTATATCCTTCAGTCCAGCTTTATGATATTCTTGGGCCAGAAGTCCTTCATTTCAATAGGAATTGCTATTATCATGAAATCTGGCAGCAGCTTTTTGTTCTTCCATGGTTCTTGAAAACCACTTCAATAAACCTTCAACATCATACAGGGGTCCACTGAGACATTGTGCCATTCTACACTGACAAATAAAGTGGGCCACTCCAGTGTCTGGGACATTGGCTCAGGCTCATTTTGGAGTCATCAGGAATCCCTACTGCTGCTAACTACAGCAGGGCAACTAACCTGATACTTGGGGGTCCCCCTTTCTTCTTGCATGTTGCATGACCCACAAAGGAATCAAAGAAGGCAAAGGCGGAGGCAAAGCCTCCTTTATGGATCACTCAAATTCAAAGGTGTACTCCAACAGAGTAAACTAATATCCTGTACGCATCAACAAAAAGCTAGTTCAAGGAGCCTTGGAATCACTTCACTCCTTTTGAGCTGGTACTTACCAACTCTCTTCTAATCCTCTGATCTAGGCTTGAATTTTTAAGATATCCTGGAGAGTCAGCTTTTCTTGGCACAGAAAGCCGAGTTGAATGTACAATCTTTCAGGAAAGAGTACAAGGGTATTCTCTTCCATCTACATTTCAAGAACATCCAAGAAGCCTTCCCGGTGAGATGTTTCTAAAACATTCAGAAAGTTGGACAGTGTCTGAACAGCACATAGAAATCCTAAAGCTGGACTTATTGAATTTCCCATGGGAAAAGTGGAAGCAAACATTATCTCTAGCAGTAGGCAATATGCTGTTATTGTTTCAGAGTTCTCTCCATACAATAGGCCCCATGAAGCATGCAACAAAGGGCAAAGGGATTTTTTTCCATTAGTTGTTTCCTGTCTCTTGGCTACTTTTGAGCTGTTGATAACTGAATGTCCTCATGGAGAGGGAAATTCATGATTGTCCAGATATCACTCAATGTTTCATTAATCTGCCCATTTCATTCAACAACATGCTTATAGATAGTCCCCAGGTTACTAACAAGATAGGTTTAATGTGTTGTCAAAGGCTTTCATGGCTGGGATCACAGGGTTGTTGTATGTTTCCAGGCTATATGGCCATGTTCCAGAAGTATTCTCTCCTGACGTTTTGCCCACATCCAACAAATCCAACAAACGCTACGGTCAGCGAAGGACAAGAGGGATCCTCTCACCTCTGCAGGAATCTACCGTATACCATGCAGCTGTGGACAAGTCTACAAGTCTACATACCTTCCCCATTTCGGCCCATTTCGGCACATGTTGCACTTTGCCTGGGTTCTATGAATTAGTCTCCAGTGTTAATATTGTATGTTTTATGTTGATTTTAACGATTGTTTTAACTGTCATTGATGTTTTTATTGGATAACTGTTTTATTGCTGTGTTTTGATATTTGATTGTTTTATCGGGCAAGGCCCCATGTAAGCCGCCCCGAGTCCCTTCGGGGAGATGGGGCGGGGTATAAAAATAAAGTTATTATTATTATTATTATTATTATTATTATTATTAGGACCACCAAACACAGCATTGCCCAAACATAAGTCAAAGAACATGAAAGGCACTGCAGACTAACTCAACTAGAGAAATCAGCCATAGCAGAGCACTTGATGAACCAACCTGGACACAGTATATTATTTGAGAACAAAGAAATGTTCAACCACTACAACACCTATCATGTCAGACTACACAGAGAAGCCATTGAAATCCACAAGCATGTGGACAACTTCAACAGAAAGTAGGAAACCATGAAAATGAACAAAATCTGGCTACCAGTATTAAAAAACTCAAAAACCAAAACAGTAAATAAGAAGCAACACTCTGAAAACAGAGGAGCTCCAGACATGAATCAACCAAGAGCAGCTAATGACTCTGAACAAAGGATGCCCCCAGGCAGGAAGAAGCCAGGAGATGAAGCTATTCAATGTTAATTAAGGTGATTAACTACAACATTCACACTGGCCTCCAACTGACAAGAGTTCTTCTCTCACCCTGGACTTTCCACAGATATATAAATCTTCCTTGCTTACCACACAACCTCTGAGGATGCCAGCCATAGATGTGGGCGAAACGTCAGGAGAGAATACTTCTGGAACATGGCAACACAGTCCGGAAAGCATACAACAAGATAGGTTTAGTACATTTGTTCTTATGGCAACTTTGTATGTAAGTCAGAGCAGGTACATTTATTTAAGTGTAACTCAAGTCCCAAATATATTTTCTTTAGTTTTGGATAGCATAGGGAAGGGTTAACAGCCCTGTAATGTTTGTTTTACTATATGTGCCCCTGTTCTGAAGATTTCACCCTACTTTCTGTACCTGTGCCAATTGTATTTTGAAAAAAACTGAGTTGTCCTGGAAACAAGGCACCTTTCCCCCATGATAACTCTTTCAAGAATGAATTTCCCTTTCCTAGGGGTTGATTCAAGCCATGGATGTCCTAATCTATGGATGTGGAATCAGTGGATACAGAGGGCTGACTATGTGTTCCACCACTTTGCCTTATTTCCTTCTACAAATTTTATATGGAGCTTGCTGTTTAAATATAAAAAATAAACTTTCTTTACAAACTCAATAATGAAAAACGATTACAGCATAGCTTGCATATGCATAATTTAAGGCTAAAGGAGGGGAGGAAAAACAGGCAGGAACTTTACAGAAACATGTGCAAAAGTTTGCCAGTCTTTTCTTAATTGGCTAAAAAACTTCTAACATTATTATCACAGCAGCATATCCTATGGATTCATGTGTGCAAAGCCTGATTCAGTAACTCATAAATGCTCAGATTTATGATTGTAATTTGTGTTTGAGTCCTCATTCAGATCTCATTGAAATGAACTATAATTTCTTCCCATCTTGAGATGGCACCAAATAGTTTGGCCACAATTGGATGGTGTGTGTACTGGCAGAATTTTTTTTTTTTAAAAAACAACCTATAGGAATTTAGTAAGCTGAATATTCTCCATTCCTTTCTCTTTCATGCTAGAAAAAGGAATACATTTATTTCCTGTGAGGGTTCAAGGAATAGGCGGAGAGCCAAGGCTGAAAAGTTGTGTGGTATAGATCGTTAAATTAAAATGAGATACTGTTCAAAGTGCCAGTGAATCATGAAACGTCACTAAGCAACCTTGACTCTCCTTGTCTCACAACCTGGTCTGCTACAAACAGGATTATTCTGAGATTAAAACAGGAAGGGTGATGAGAGCTATCTTGACCTCACTGGAGTAACAGATGAGATTTAAATGTAACAAATAACCCGTGAAATAATCCAATTTGTCATCTTGATATATGCATTCAAATGACAATCCAAAGAGGCAATTCTTCATCAGAAATATCCTCTAAAACATACAAATATTAAAAAGAAAACATCGAGATAGGTTAACTTGCCGAAGTCAGGTGCTTCTGAAAGCAGTGAAGAAGCAAATTAATTTAAATGGGAAATAAGCCCATTTTATAACTATCTCTCTAGCCTGAACTGGATGGACAAGGTCATACAAAGGCCTCTGCTCCCTTAATGGTAAGGGTAGTCAAATATTTCAACAAGGAATAAGAAATAGAGCATAGTTTTATAGAGATATTTGACATGCAAAATTGGAGTTGATAGTTTTATGCACATTGAGGAAGGTTGCTCAAAGTTCTTGCTGTGTGCCTTCAAGTTATTTCTGACTTATGATGAGCCTAAGTTGACCCTAGACTTCTTGGCTAGACTTCTTTAGAGGAAGTTTGCCATTGGCTTTTAAGACAGTGTGACTTGTTGAAAGTTGGTCAGCAGGTTTCCATAATGGAGTGGGAATTTGCACCCTGCTTTCCAGAATTGTATTCCAACATACAAACTGCTACACCATGCTGGCTGCCATTTTCTTCATGATGTACTCTTCTCCATGATAGTTGCAGATGGCTATTTTGTTGACTAATAGACCTGAGGCTAAACGTATCTTTGTATTTCTATTTTGTTTTTAAAAGGTTCAAATACCATTAACTATGGAAAAGATCAGAAGCCAGTTAAAAAAAGAGGTGGTGGGGGGAGGCGAGGCAGTGACAGACTTTATATTTCTAGGCACGAAGATCACTGCAGATGCAGACTGCAGCCAGGAAATCAGAAGACATTTACTTCTTGGGAGGAGAGCAATGGCCAACCTTGACAAAATAGTGAAGAGCAGAGACATCACACTGGCAACGAAGGTCCGCATAGTCAAAGCAATGGTATTCCACATAGTAACCTATGGATGCGAAAGCTGGACCATAAGGAAGGCTGAGCGAAGGAAGATAGATGCTTTTGAACTCTGGTGCTGGAGGAAAATCCTGAGAGTGCCTTGGACCGCAAGAAGATCCAACCAGTCCATCCTCCAGAAAATAATGCCCGGCTGCTCACTGGAGGGAAGGATATTAGAGGCAAAGCTGAAGTACTTTGGCCACATCATGAGGAGACAGGAAAGCATAGAAAAGATCATGATGCTGGGGAAAATGGAAGGAAAAAGGAAGAGAAGGCCGACCAAGGGTGAGATGGATGGACGGTATTCTTGACCTTGAAGGAACTGGGGGTGGTGACGGCCAACAGGGAGCTCTGGTGTGGACTGGTCCATGAGGTCACAAAGAGTCGTAGACGACTAAACGACTGAGCAGCAGCAGGGGGGAGGGGAGAACAAGCAATGGTCCCACAGGGCTGGGCTACTGCCTGGTATTGGGAAGAGCATTAACATCTTATGCCTTGTATCTAGGGACCTTGTCAGACGCAGTCTTCTCTGCATCTTCTCTCCATTTTCAGTTGCTGGCAAAACAGAGTTCCCTGGAGGCCATCCCACGACACACGGCCACTTCCGGTGGCTGCCCATGGGAATCCGTGTTGCCAGTGTCTGGAAATGGAGAGAATACAGTGTTCCCTCACTTATCGTGGGGGTTACATTCCAGGACCACCTGCAATAAGTGAAAATCCGCGAAGCAGGGAAACTATATTTATGTTAATATTTATACATTATTTTAGTAGTTATAAACAATTTTAAGTCTTTATCAACCAATCGTGTGTTGATAAATCGCCTCCTTCTCCTCCCGTTGCTGGTTGGGCTCCTTTTATCTCCCTTCAGCTTCTTCTTCCTCCCTTCCTTAGGCTGTAAATTGTAAATTTTTATGATTTATAATATTCTTTTAGAGTTTATTAAAAAAATCGTGAACAGTGAATCCATGAAAAGTGAACCGCGAAGTAGTGAGGGAACACTGTATTCTGTTTTTAAAGGTCGGGTGACTCCTAATTGCTCAAAATGGTGAGGAAGAGGTGAAAGAATGGAAAAGGATGGAAAACGACATGCGGAAAGATGGTAGAGAATGAAAGAAAATGGTTCTCACTCTTTCCCTCGCTTTCACCCTGTCTGTCTGACGAGGTCCAAGGAGATTGCCTCAAGGCATATGGAGAGATGGATAATAAATGTTGTTGTTGTTGTTTTTGTTGTTGCTATTATTGCAAAGGCTGGCTTAGGAAATGTCACTTGGATTTCTTATCATACGCAGTGGCTTATCAAGGGCCCTTTCACACTACTGTTATAGCACTATGATTCCACTTTAACTGCCCATGTTTCCATTCTATGGGGTCCTGGAGCTTGTAGTTTAGGGAAAAGCTTTTAAGATTCTCAGCCAGAGAGTTCCTTCAGAAACTTAGACCAGACTATAAACTCTGTGCGAAATTATCTCTTTTGCCATTTCTGAACAAAATCACATGTATGCAAGCAAATGCAGAAGGACAGCATTATTAATTTTAAAAATGTAAGGAACCAATGACATTAACTGTAAACACAGTGTAGTGGCGAATAGTCTGTACCAAAAAGAGGCAGAGAAAAAAGTGTAAAAAATGTCTTGCAAATGGAAAAATAAACCAAAACTCTGAAAAATATGCATTTTTTTCCTCCAGAGGGCACGAAAATTAGAAGTGTGACTCAAAGATCTACATCCCTATCTTGGTTTTCACAACTAACAGAATCTGAGCTGTCTCTAAATACATCTTCTGTCTAGATTGTGTAACTAGAAGATTTACTTTGAAAATGGAAATCTTCTCTGTCTTAACAAGCATTAAATAGTGAGCTGGATGGATAATGAACATCTGCTTGAACATGTGGGAAGACAAGACTGACTTTACACTACTAGCCATGTATCCCCGCAAACAATGTTCATTGTATTTCTTATGTTTCATCTATTTGAAGTTCAAATAATTCAGTACAGCTGTTCACAAAGCACACATTCTTTATGAGAATTAAGCAGTATCTCAAATAATCCTTAAGTATATGACTATCATCTTGTTTGTGGTTTGGAAACCATTTTTTTATTTGCTAAAATGATGCATTTAGGCAGTATTTCTAAACTGGTACATTTTAACTTGCCTACACACAGATTTTAATAATGTAGTGCCTACAATCATTTTAAATGTTTCACAAATTTTGGAGTATTTATGGGGCAGGTGCTGCATTAAAAATAAATATTGAAGGGTTTTATGTGGAAAAGCAGGCATGCATAGCCGTTCAGATTTTAACAGAAGTGCTGCAGTGTTACTGACAATGATGGCAAATTGAATAAACATCTGCTTAGGTTTATCAGTCCCATAAACTAGAACAGTGATTCATGCTTTCTTACGCGAATATACATATGAATAGCTCTAGAGTAATCTCACAGATTAATTAATTAATCTTTCTTAAAATATATACGGCTGTTTAGAAAATGCCAGATTTTTTTTAGATATTGCTTGTATGTGTGCATTTTGTCATCAAGTCAACTGTCAACTTATGGTGGCTTCATGAATTGCATACTTTCTGATTAATTTTTTTCCATCCTTGTGTATGTTTAAATGCATTATATATTTTTTAATTCTCAATTTCCCTGCTATATTTGAAAATGTTGATACAAAATTATTATCATCACAACCAATGGATCATTCAGATCAGTGGCTCTCAAACTATGGGTCCCCAGATGTTTTTGGCCTTCAACTTCCAGAAATCCTAAGATTGGTAAACTGGCTGGGGTTTCTGGGAGTTGCACGCCAAAAACATCTGGGAACCTCAGGTTGAAAACCAATCATTCAGATGATCTTGGAGGTTGGAAATCTGAATGCTTTGGCCTGTCTAATTCTTTGCAGACTCTAAATTCCCTCCTTGCAATAAATAACATCCAACTGGCCAGTGGCTGCTCCATTTGAAGTCTCATTTGGTAACACTTTTCTTTCCAGATAAAAAATGACTAAGACAACCACTCTTTACTCTTCCTTGTTTCTTTGCTACAAGGGCTACGAACAAAACTCATTAGTAGAAGGTAAGGGGAAAAACACTTTTTTCAAAAAACAACAACAAGTTTCAAAACACCCCTTGGCACCATCATCCTTAGAAATATTTCATTAGTTGGAGTTCATGGTTAACAAAACTAGAAACACCACAATAGCTCCTAGCTATTGCGTTGTTATGGTAATGAGAGATAAAGTGAATTTGCTCAGCGTGACAACAATAAAAAGCAAAGAAAAATCATGCTAATTAGGCATTCAAGCATTTTTTATTTTTTAAGATTTGAGAGGAACTTATTGTATTTTGTTGCTAATTAATGTTGAAAATATCTATTGTTTTTGACAGGTTCTTTTTTGCTTAATGCCAAGAAAAGGCTTATTTTCAATTGTATGTATTTTTAAAATGGTTGTTAGAAGTGCATTTGTATTGTTTTGATAGTTTTCTACTCGGTGGCATTTTCTTTCCACATTTCCTTCATCTGCCACAGTTTTCAACACTTTTGTTTAATCTTATAATGACTCAATGGATTTGGATGATTGGCGACATCAGTAGTTACCTCACTCCACACTTTGTCCCTCAGTGTGAATTACGAAAAATATATTTAATTTTGGGAGTGGGTTGAGGTTATTCAGTATGAAAAATTTCCTCTTACTTTTAATATCTTTAGTGTGTGGGAATGTCATTTCTGATGGAGGGTTTTGAAAAATGTAAATGCCAGAAATGTCTCTTATTTTCATTGTCTGAATCGTTTTATTCCCTCTTACTACTTCTGCTTTCTTTTCAGTCCCGTCTATCAAATGTGATTAAGGCAAGCAAATCTCAATTAAAAGAAAAGTAGCAGTGGAAGAATGGTGTCATTTTTGGCAAAATAAATTCTTTTAAACTAATTATTATTAACATAGAAAACCATTTAGCAGCACTTGCATTTTTAAAACAGTAAAATGAAGTGTATTGTAGTTATGGTATATTCAAAAAGTTTTGCTTACAATATCAATCCAGGCAATAGTCATCGTGAAAGCAGCTATAACATCGAATACTGGACATTTGCTAATATATCCTGGGAAGTATTTCAAAGAGGATTATTTCTTAATTTTCATTGAATTCTCTTAGAAGACTATTAGATCCTTATAAGTGAAGGGGAAACATATTGTGATTAATGGAAAATGAAAAGCAGACAAATAGGATCAAAACCTTCCAAAGAAAAGTATTGTGTGATTCTTAATGTTGTTGACTACATCTCCTAGCATTTGTCACAATTGGTTATGTTGACAAGGACACCTGGGAAACACAATCCAACTGCATCTTGAAAATGTCACGATTCTCAACCTTGTTCCAAAGAAACACATTAACCAAGCTTAGGAAAGTAACTTTTTGGAGATTTTCAAATTTGGGATGGATTCTGGTAGCTGTGGTATGAAAAAACAAGAGTTCCTACATTTTGTGCCTTAGTTCAGAATAAATTTCAGTCTTCAGAAATTGTATAATTGCATAAAAACAGTTAAAATGAGGCTAAATAGTTGAACATACTGTTGTATTTTAATGAGATTATTTTGGAATTTCTCCACAAAGCTTTGGCATTAATTTCACATTAAGTCATCGTCTTTTGGCTAAACAGCAAAATGGTTTCTAGAAATATGATTTTTATTAGTCCAATAAAAATGAAGGCAATGTATTGCCTTGTCATTCAGGAAAAGAACTACCTAAATGATGTCCTTTACTTATAGCTGGATTTATAATTGTGGGTTTCTAGATGTTTCTGGATTACAACTCTGAACATTTCTCACTATTTGGATGAGTTGGCTAGAACTGTTGGGAGTTGCAGTCCAATAATATTGAGAGGTCCGCCCCAATTTATAATCTTAAATAGCTTGACATCAGCAATTGGAAGAGATAACAATCAGTGTTTTGTTTTTTGCAGGGTTGGAGCAGGAAGGCATAAGGAATTGGAATCAAATTATTTGATGTGTTTTGCTCCAGTTCATTAAGATTACAAATATGTTATTTTTTTAAATATTAAGATTTGTGTTAACATGATGCAAATATAGACCCTTTGGCTCTCCAGATATTTGTGCTTCAACTCTCAGAAGCTCCAGCCAGCATGGGCAATGGTAAAGGAGGATGGGAACAATAGTCAGATCCTCTGGATCAGTGCTTCTCAAACTGTGCTCCTCCAGGTGTTTTGGACTTCAGCTCCCAGAAATCCCAGCCAGCTTGCCAGCTGTTAACAATAGTGGGAGTTGAAGTCCAAAACATTTGGAGGAGTACAGTTTGAGAAACTCTGCTTTGGATAAGCAAAAGGTCTCACCACCCTGATTTCTGCATCAGAAGACATGTTGAACAGATATGACTATAGAACAGTTGCTCTCAACCTGTTGGTCCCCAAGTGTTTTGGCCTACAACTCCCAGAAATTCCACCCATTTTATCAGCTGTTTTCTGGGAGTAGAAGGCCAAAACATCTGGGGACCCACAGATTGAGAACAACTGGTATAGATTATGCCTGTTGGAATTTTCACCATGTGGATGATTTCTAAATCCCTTGGAGATGAAAACTGTTTTATGAGACACCAAGCAATTAAATCAGATGATAGCCCTCCAAGGTTGTCAATCAAGATTTAAAAGCAGATAAAACTAAGATCATTTTTAAAAAATCAGAGCCTGGGAAAAGTCACCAAGAAGTTCCACTATTGCAGTCCAATAATGTTGAGAGGTCCTCTACCTTGTTGCCACCAGATATATCCTTAAAAGTGGGATGATGAAGACTTCTAGAAAGGTCTCAAAACATAGACATGCACATATGGAAGTTCTTTAGATAATCTGAATTTGAGCTGTTTGGAGCTTTATACTTTATCTCCCCACTTTATGCCCAGGTTACAAGACAGTGGCACTATTGAATCAAGGTGTGCTCTCTTCATATTTGTCATATTTGTCATATGTGGGATAGAAATAACTTTAATTTCATAAGAAAAAAATCAACCAACCCAAACAAAGGGAGAAATACATTGACACATTTTCACACCTATCATTGTAGACCTGCACATGTTTGTTTTTAGGACAAGCTTTCTGTCTCTGAAAAAGGAGTGGAAACAAATGCCTTCCAGATAATTAATAAAGATAAACCAGAAGAGAAGGTTACCCTACTACTGTGTTTTCCCGAAAATAAGACAGTGTCTTATATTAAATTTTGCTCCCAAAGATGCTCTAGGTCTTATTTTCAGGGGATGTCTTATTTTTCCATGAAGAAGAGCTCACATTTATTGTTGAACAAAAAAAAGAAAGAACATTTATTATATACTGTACAGTAGTTGTCATCATCACAAACCAGCATAACCAGACAAACTGAATCCTATCAATAATTTCTTGTTACTACCATTATTTTCATGTACAACACTCTATAGTACATACATTTACCAATCCTACATGCGCTGGTAAGTAAGTAAAAGTTTATTTGTATATCGCCCTCTCTCCCGAAAGGGACTCAGGGCGGTTTCCAATATAAAATCAGCATAAAACATTGTACAATAAAACACTGAAAATACTATAAAACGCTATAAGAATTAAAAACAAAAACAAAACATAACAATTGACTAAAACAATCACATAAACAGAAGGAATATAATCACTCAAATAACATATGAATCTGTTCGGCGGGCATGCTTCCAAACAAAACCTTTGCTAGGTCTTACTTTCGGGGGAGGCCTTATATTTAGCAATTCAGCAAAACTTCTAATAGGTCTTATTTTATGGGGATGTCTTATTTTAGGGGAAACAGGATAAATGGGGTTAAGCGATGTTTGGGAAAGACATGTGGTATTCTCTCATACTTTGTGAGCCATTTATCTCTAGACTACACCCATAAAAATTACTAAAACATGTAAAAGCCTATAAATAGAGAACTAACCTATAAAGACAACTCACTGCTAATCAAATATGTGTTATTATAGGAATTAAGGGATGTACTGTATATAGAAGGAAACTTGGAAATGAAAAAAAATATTTCTTAATATATGTGAAGTGGATAGCTCTAAGCAAAGAATGATTCATAGCCCTAACGAATGGATTCAACTAGCTGCAAATTGCAAACACATTTATCCAAAATAAAGTGGTGTTTCTGATGGTAGGTATTTGGAACATGGAGATCATTTGAAAAGGCTGTATATATGTGTGGTTGGAGGTGGACATTTTGAAGCTGGATCCCATGCAGAGTGCCAAAACATTTTGTGTGGTCTTTTGTGTTGTCTTGCAGTCCCCTATTGCAAAACAAACAAGTTAAATCACCTAAAAATAGACAACCATGCGCTCTGAGACCTCCAGGGGGCATGGCTGATCCATTTAATGCTATTTCACCCCTACATGTTTTGGGGCGTCTTCCCAAAAAAACAAGAAAATATCTGTATTGTGCAAAAAGGGTGCCTGTAGTATGTAGGTGGTCTGGGGGGAATGCACACCCCTGATTTCTAGAATTGCCCAGTCCTGTATTAGATCTTTATCCCAACATGCTTTCTGGTCACATACAATTCTGCCACATCCAGAATTCAGTTTTCTAAGTCATTGCACTTGGCAGGTCTAGCTATAGATCATGAAGTGGAGTGGCCAAAGTATGCCTCTTTTGTGATCTAAATTTAACTTTTTAAAGTTATAGAAGCATAATCTCACTAAACAGTGCAGGAAGAATACCATCTGAGTCAAATGCTACCCTAGGCTACTGTCTCCTGCATTTTGGGATGTGTTGAGTTAACAATGAGGTGAAAATAGGAAAGGAGAGCATACTTTGCATTTTGGGAGAACAAGTTGTCGCATCTCAAATGTAACTTTCAAACACTTTGTAGAAACCAGAAAGGAAAGAGCTACTATAAATTTATAGATCAGATGATATTGGTAGTTTTTGAGGTGGTGTGGCCATAGTCATAATATGGCCACGCCACCTCAAATGTGTGATAACCATAATGTGATATGTGATAATGATTTTGAATTGCATTAAGTGCTTTGGGCCTATAACTGTTTAAATTAATTTTACCCGCATTGCAACGATTCATGCTCCTATAAAGCAAAGTCTATATAACACACATACAAGAGGTAAAATAAATTTTTATAAAGTGTTCTTAAGGTTAGATGTTGCAGATAATGGTCATCTGACGATTTCTCATTTGTTATTCTTTCCCATGAAGTAACTTGGAAAAGATCAAGTTCATGGAATGAAAAATTGGTATCAGGTTTACTCGGAGTGAGCTGCAACTCTTTTCCTGTGTACATAATGAACCTTTGTCTTAGGATTTTATTCAACTACCCAGCCAGCTTGGGACTAGCATGGGGGGCGGGGGGGGGGGGGGGAGATGGGGAGAATCTGACTCCTGAGGTCACTTTACTGCCAGTATGCCGGCATATAAAGGGACACATCACGCTAAGGTAGGTGCTAGGAACATTTCAGGATGGGGAGCAATTGATACGTTTCACCTGTTATTAGCTAGGGATGTGAAAGGAGGCAAACAGTTTACAGGACGTATGTTGGGTGATAGGAATTGTCACCAAAGGTCCTGCTGCAATGCCAATGTGCCTGCCTCGTGTGATATGGTGCTTAGATTAGTCTCATACTAGACCGGATCCAACCTGACTTTCTTCAAAGGGTTGTTGTGAACATAAAATGGGAAAGAACCATGTAAGCTGTCTTCAGAGCACGAGAAGAAAGAAAGCATGTGTGTGTATACACACACACACACACACACACACACACACACACACACACATATATATATATATATATATATATATATATATATAGGTAAAGGTAAAGGTTTCCCCTGACGTTAAGTCCAGTCATGTCTGACTCTGGGTGTTGGTGCTCATCTCCATTTCTAAGCCGAAGAGCCGGCGTTGTCCGTAGACACCTCCAAGGTCATGTGGCCGGCATGACTGCATGGAGCGCCGTTGCCTTCTCGCCGGAGCGGTACCTATTGATCTACTCACATTTGCATGTTTTCAAACTGCTAGGTTGAGAGGAGCTGGAGCTAACAGCGGGCGCTCATTCCACTCCCAGGATTTGAACCTGGGACCTTTCAGTCTGCAAGTTCAGCAGCTCAGCGCTTTAACGCACTTCGCCACCGGGGCTCTTTTTATATATATATATATATATATATATATATATATATATATATAATACCACGTTATTTGAAAAAGTCATTTTTTATATTACAAAATGCATAAGGTTGTGGTTGAACTACAACTCATATCATGCCAGGCTAACCCCCTGAAACTCCATCAGCAATTAAAGTTCATCATGTTGGGCAATGCTCTTGTACATGTTCATGGCACTCTCTATAATCTGCAATATAATTGGAGGGAGGGCCATTGGTGTCTCCTGTGTAGTGGGAGCTGTAGTTGTTTGTGGAAGTGGGAGCCTGTCTGTGTAAGTGGACACCTCCTCCACATGCACACATACATTTTTTTCATTTTTATTATGTGTATAGATAGATGTATATATTTCTTTAAACAGTGTTCCCTCACTACTTCGCAGTTCACTTTTCGTGGTTTCGCTGTTTCAAGATTTTTCAATGAACTCTAAAAGAATATTATAAATCATAAAAAATTACAATTTACAGCCTAAGGATGGGAGGAAGGAGAAGCCGAAGGGAGAGAAAAGGAGCCCAAGTGGCAATGGGAGGAGAAGGAGGCGATTTATCAATACAAGATTGATTGATAAAGACTTAAAATAGTGTATAACTATTAAAATAATGTATAAATATATAGCGTCCCTACTTCGCGGATTTTCACTTATTGCGGGTTGTCCTGGAACCTAATTCCCGCGATAAGTGAGGGAACAGTGTATACATTTATTTATATGCCACTCTTTTCTGTTAAAGAGTCTCAAAACAGTGAATTACAATAGAGTCTCACTTATCCAACATAAACGGGCCAGCAGAATGTTGGATAAGCGAATATGTTAGATAATAAGGAGGCATTAAGGAAAAGCCTATTAAACATCAAATTGTATGATTTTACAAATTAAGCACCAAAACATCATGTTATATAACAAATTTGACAGAAGAAGTACTTCAATACGCAGTAATGCTATGTAGTAATTACTGTATTTACGAATTTAGCACCAAAATATCACGACGTATTGAAAACACTGACTACAAAAATGCGTTGGATAATTCAGAATGTTGGATAAGCGAGTGTTGGATAAGTGAGACTCTACTGTACTTTGTATCTAATAAAATAGATATAAACCTCCAATCATTTCATTTATTGTTGCATTTTTACCAGTAATCTATACAACTTGGATGTTCTGCCAGTATAACTTACTAGCTTCAATGACTACAATACTGGCTTGTATGACTGCTGCTCTGTTCAGTTTGAGTACTTATAAGTAAACAAGATTATTATAAACCTCTAAGTCTTTCTTGTCCAAATGAAACATGCCCTTTAGAGGATGCTTAATCCTATCACCTAAGGAACAAGATAGACAAACGAGGAGCAACCAAAATGTCACTGCCCATAAAGTAAAGTTGTAATCAAACTTTACTTTAGGATTGAGCAGATCTTTACTTATTGATCTTGTCCCTTCTTTTTCTGTCTGTGATGTGGGTGGAAAAGCAATTCAAGGCCAGCTTTTTTCCTCCTGTTCTCTGGGGCAGTTGAACAATCCCTACTTTGTTCATGGCCATCGGTGTTCAAGGGATAATTAATGAGGTGCTCACCAGTTGAATCTGAAGCATTAGCATCCAAGCCACATAAAAGAAGAAAGTCCGTGTTCTACTTCTGGAACAAGTTTGCATTTGTTTTGGATTTTTAAAAAAAATCAAGAAGGGAGTTAAAAGTACTTCTGAGGAGTCGAATGACATGTTTGATAAAATCACTTCAGTGGCATCCATTTATTACAGGCATTTTATTTACATCTCCCTCTTTTTGTTGTATAAAATCTTTTTACAAAATTACTAGAATGGCAAGTCATTAATTTCAATGTATGTTGGCCAAGAGCTGAGGCTTTTCTGAAAGACAGCACAGGAAATAAAGGAGCACAAAGAAATGAAAAGTGACAGTGAAATCACTTTCCCTGATAGAAGCCTTGCGGTGGATCTGAACTGTGCAATAATGCAATTTGACACAACTTTAACATCCATGGCTCTTGTACTTCATTTCCTAGCAGGTTTGGCTCGGCCTACAAATAGTTAAAAAAGAAAAATAGAATAGCGTTCCTCCTAGAGGTTAGAAATGGCTGTTGTGTACCTTCAAATTGTTTTTGACTTATGATGACCCTAAAGTGATGCCAAATCTTGCTTGGCAAGATTTGTTCTGAGGTGCAATTTGTATTAACACTCTCTAGGCCAGAGAGTGTATGGCTTCTTCAAAGTTACATAGGGGGTGTCCATAGCTGAGTGGAGATTCAAACCCTAGTTTCCCAAAGTCCCAGTTTAACACTACGCCTCACACCACTGGAGAAATTATATTGTTTAGCTGGCATTGCACCACCTGACATCCGCTGGGAAGTAGCTGCCTGAAATGAAAGGGCCAAGGCATTGACATCTCCAGCCCATTCCCTGTTTGGGTATCAGCCAAAACGCCAATGCCTTAAATCAATAAATCTATGTATATAAAAATGTAATGTGGTGCTTTACTATGGAGTAAACAACAAAACTACTGAACCCAATCACACCAAATTTGGTCACAAAACATAGTCATCCAATCTATATCTTTCAGTCAAAAAACCCTAGAAAAATAGTCCAAATTACAGATGATGAGGAAGAGCCTTTTTCCCCCTAACTGCAAGTTAGAAAGGTAGGCTCAGCTGCCTTTAGCCCCCCCCCCCTGCTGCCTTTAGGCCCCACCCCCTTTGTGCCCTAGCAATTCCCTCAGCCAAAATGGCACCCAGGGCAAAGGCACAGTGCACTTTGGCCTCATCCACACTACCTATATAAAATACAGATTATCTGATTTGGATTGGATTATATGGCAGTGCAGACTCAAGGCCCTTCCATACAGATATATTACCCAGAATGCCAAGGCAGATAATCCACACTGTCTGCTTTGAACTGGATTATCTTGATTCCACACTGCCATATAATCCAGTTCAGTGTGGATTTTATACAGCTGTGTAGAAGGGACCTCATATAATCCAGTTCTAAGCAGATAATATAAGATTATAAATATAATATGTAATAGTTACTGTGATATAATAATACAGAACAATATAATCTCTATGATCAGGACAGTAAATAAAGAGCAACACTCTGAAAGCAGGGAAATTGGGAATTCCAGAAAGGAAATAATCAGGGCCAGCCAACACCTCCCAACAAAGGATTCCCCCAGGCAGGAAGCAGAAAGGCTTTGAAGCTGTAAGGCCATTAAATGCTAATCAAGATGGCTGATTGCAGCATTCATACCTGCCACACTGAGACTATTAATTGCTATTCAAACTGGCCAACCAAGGATTCCGCAAGGTAGAAAGCGGCCAGGCTTGAAACCAGCAAGGCTATTAAGTGCTATTCAACCTGGCCAATCAAGATTTCCCCTAGGTGAAAAACCCCCAGGTGTTGAAGCCACGAGGCTACTCCGTCCCATTCAACCTGGCCTAGCAAGGATGCCCTATGTAGAAAGCAGTCAGGCTTTTAAGCTGTAAGACTATTCAGTGCAATTCAAGCTGGTCAAACAATTATTCCCCTACAAAGGAAGTAGCCAGGCTTCAAAACGGATCTTTGATTGAGGATGCTACTCCAGCTAGTCCAGAAAACGCCCATGCTTTGAGGCTGAAAGGCTATTCACTGCTATTCCACCTGGGCAATAAACAAATCCAAAAAGCCACAGCAACGCGTGGCCGGGCACAGCTAGTAGTTTTCTAAGATCTATAGAGATACTCGCAGGAACACCTCAGCAAGTGAGAGTCCAAAAGTGGCAGGCTAAAACATGGAACCTCAATCAGTGGCTTACACCGGATGAGGGACTCCCTCCTGGACACACAGAAGACTGGGTGACTTGGAAGGCATTGAACAGACTGCGCTCTGGCATCACGAGATGCAGAGCCAATCTTAAGAAATGGGGCCACAAAGTGGAGTCCATAACATGTGAATGTGGAGAAGAGCAAACCACAGACCACTATTACAATGCAATCTGAGCCCTGCCACATGCACAATGAAGGACCTTCTTACAGCAACACCAGTGACACTCCAAGTGGCCAGCTACTGGTCAAAGGACATTTAGTATAATGCCAAGTTTTTAATCTTTGCTTGTGTTTTCAAATGCATTACAACTTTTGCCCTCAGTTCGCTTCTGGCACGGTAAATAAATAAATAAATAAATAAATAGTTTAACACTAAGATTACTACACTATGTAGTAAAATAAGATTATAGTACATCAGAATTAAAATAAATGCTGCCTGTGGTTTAAGAAAACCTGGAACAAACATCCTTCTGTCATTACCTTATGTGGAAATGTTTACACTTTTTCAGGTGCCTGCGGAAATGATTGATCGTATTCAATTTGCTCCCAGAGTCTCATGTGTAAACTCATTTCCTTTTTCCGCCTGTGTTTCCTTATTGGAGCCTAAATGTCACTGTCACTTTAAATTACATTGTATGCTGAAAAAATCTGTGGGCTGACCTGCAACTGAGGTCACACCACACGTATCTTTTACCAGACCAAAATTAAACTTCATATAATGTTCATATTTTGCAGCCCATATTTTATCCAGCCGATTCTTCTTCGGAATTGTGAAGTGGAATGTGGTCTGATGGGTGCACCGCAGATCAGGCGTGACATTATGAGCATTAATGACTTAAGGTGTTTATAAAATGAAAATGCTAAAGCCTTAATTCTGGAAATGATTGCAGCTGGGATTTATTTATTGAAGGCTGGAAGATAACATTTCCGATGTTGTTTGATTTATAGGCTTTTGCTGGTGAATGGCCTGGAATTTTCCACCAGTGACAGCACAGGGAGTGGAAAGGAGAAGAGTGCAAACATTTTTCATTGTGTTTTGATTTTTAAATGCTTCTTTTTCTGACGCTCTATAAAAATCTAAAATCCACTATGGCTAAAAATGACTCTCACTGTGAGAGCTGTTTAGCAGTAGAACTCTCTGCCCCGGACTGTGGCTTTTAAGCAGAGGCTGGATGGCCATCTGTTGGGGGTGCTTTGAATGCAATTTTCCTGCTCCTTGGCAGGGGGTTGGACTGGATGGCCCATGAGGTCTCTTCCAACTCTATAATACTATAAATGCCTTCTTGAAAGAACAGACCCCCCCCCCCCCCCATGATAAAACTATCAATGGTGTTGTTTTAGGACAAGACAATAATATAACTCAAGATGACATTATACACTTTGTAATACCATATTTTCTGGTGTATAAGATGACTTTTTAAACCAGAAAAATCTTTGCAAAAGTCGGGGGTTGTCTTATACACCAGGTATAAGCCAAGAAGGTCAGCAGGCAGCAGGTTCTGAGGCTGAGTAGGAAGAGCGAGGAAGGATGGAGACAGTGGGAGAATGAGAGGGAACATCACCAGGCAGCCTGGAAAATTCACAGTATGCCAGTGATTCCAGCCATGAAAGCTTATCAGTGATGAGTGCCTGCCCTTGATCCCCATGGCAAACTCTCCCCTGACAAGGCCTTGAGGCGCTTACTGGCCTTTCCTTGCCTGCAGCCTGGTCCTGAGGCAAGGAGGCAGTGGAGAAGGAGGCAGAGGAGGCAGGGGTCCCCAGGGCAGGAGGCAGTGGCGGCGTGGTGGTTGAGGAGCCGACTCCCACCTCCAGCTTGTCTAGGTGCGGAGTGATAGTGATGGTGCTGGAAGAGGCAGGGTGTTGCAGTCCAGGCAGTGAGAGCACTGAAAACCAACACAGAGACCAATAATCTTTTAGTATCTTTATTAAAGCAAATAGTAATCCAAAAATGAAATGGTGGGAAAGTTGAGCAAGCAATAGCCCTTTAAGAAAAGGTATAAGATAGTGCAGAAATGTCAAGGAATATGTCCAGTATTAGAGTCCAAAGTCCAGAAACCGAAACACACTCAAACTAATGATAGCCTTTGAGTGGGGAATCAATCCAACAAGCTAGGCAGACTAACAGGGTCCAAATGTTCAAGAATAGTTCTTAGAAGCAAGGCAGGAACTTGAGATCGTGGAAATAAATCTTGGTTCATGAAACGACAGGAAAGTAGACTCAATCTGGGTCTACTCGTGAGTCACAGCAGCTGCTAGCCGCTCGAGTCAAGGGGCTGGAAACTGGAGACGATGTATCTTCTTAAAGTTGAGCAATGTTGACACCGCAGGGAAACTACTAGGAGCAAAGCTTTTATTGAAGTGCACAGTCCCCCCCCAAATGGGGGCCTTCCTTCCAAAGTTCCCAAGGGAAAGGCTTCTAGCAAGAGTCTCCAAGCTCAGCCAAGCAGGCACTTCTCCTCAGTGATTGTTTCTCAGATCTCTGCTTGTTTAGATACTCTCTCCGGTTGAAGGACACAGACTCTGGTGAGCTAGAGACATCTGGCAAGGGAGTAGAGTTATCCACAACACTCTCCCTTTCAATTAGAGCTGGCTGTGTACCGCCAACAAGAGGCAGCTGCAAATTCATCGGGTCTTGCTGACTCGGAGAAATATCAACATATTCTTCATCCTGGTCAAAGGCAAACCCAGGGTCAGGTACAGGGGCCAAAGGTAGCTGGGATATAAGACAGGGCCTTGCTGCGCCATGGCTGCTGGCAGCAATGGTGATGGCACTGGAAGAACCAGCAACTGTGTTGGTGTCTCCCCCAATTAAGGGATAGTCTTATACAGCAAGTATATACTAAGTATGTTGTCTTATATGCCCAGTCATCCTACTGGAAAATATGATACTTATTAACCCTTCACTTAAGAATCTCTGGATAATAGATGGGTTAGTATCCCTCCCCTTAATAGATTTGGATTTGGGGGGTGGGAATGATAGTGACACATAGTACATTTTTGTCTGCACAATACTAATTTACTATCAGATTAAACTTTTGATTATTTAGACAATAATTAAAATTTGATAAAAGAGTTAATAGAGTTAAAAAATAAGAACAATCAAGATGAACTTTTAATGAAGAAGAGCTGGAGGAGAAAACATGAAGAACATGGGATAATATAGAAAATATAAGAAGATAAGGTTTAAAAATAGATGACAATGCTATTCCTCTTTTTTGTTATAGAAGATATATGGAATTTGTAATATATTTATACTTTAAGTAATGTTTGTAAGGATAATAGAAATGAAAAATTAGATGTAACAACTATTATTTTGTACAATGTATTTCCATCCATCCCCTCAACTCCCTCCCTCTTCCCTGGCGACATACTAGCTATTTGTAAAGAGCTAATCTACTAACCATAACTCCATTCTCCCCACCCATCTTTTCCCCTTTTACTCAACAGTTCCATTTTCCCCTTTTGTGTGAACAAATCTGGACATATTCAATAAAAATATTATTTAAAAATTCCATTGGTGTCATACTTTATATCCCATAAGGAGGTATTTAGTACTCTCTTACACAAGGGGATCCTTATTGACACAGAAAGAAACAGGTTGGCTTATAAGCTGTTCCATTTCATGAACCCTTATACACTGACCATTAATTCAAGCTGATTCTGGTGCTCAGGTGGCCGAATTTGGCTTTCACGGTGGCCAGAAAGGAAGTCCCTGAGCCACCTTGGAGGTGACAGGGAGTTGTGACTTTTCAGTAATGAGGAACATGGTTCAACTTGACTCTGTAGTCACCCTAGGATTTTCCCCTTCCCCCATGTCTTGGCTGTCCTCAGCTCAACACACCACCTACCTAGTCTCAGGCACTCTTGCTGCCATAGCTAGAGCACCTGCTCACTAAGGAAGTCATCCTGTCCCACTCAGCAATGTCATCCAGAGTGCCAAACACCAAGGTAAGTCGGGTGTTGTGGGCTGGCAACAGGTGTGACACCAAGGGGCAGGACTGAGCCTGCAGGATGGGGAAATATAGATGCAGCTGGTTCCAATTAGGAATGAACTCAATTGTCATCACTCCCCCTGACTCGGCAACTTTTCCCTGCAGGGCTGATCTGATCGCACACCAACCTAAGTGGTCAGTATACATGAGCCCTTGGGCACAGAACCACCTGTCCATGATCCCGTTTGGCTATGACTTTCCCACTGGAATGTTGCTAGGATACTCTATGGACTCTTCTGCATGAATCACAATATCTAAATCAAGTCTCAAGTAGCGATACAGCCATGGGGTGATACTCTGCCTGCCACCATCCCACAGGTTGGTGGGATGGAATTCAGACTGTCCAGTCATGTTGAACACCCCCCCCCCCCGCCCAACAGTTATCCTTACCTGGGATGTTGTTTGTCAGAAGAAGAACTAAGAACTTGTGTCCATCTGTATGCACTTTTGCTGGCATCAAAAGTACCTGCATGATTTGAGGAAAGGAGATTACATGCTGCAGTTAGCAAAGGTGCCCAACAATGACTATAAGACTTCGAAGTTCTGTGGTCAGTTGCTACTGTGGCAAAATTAGATTCAATCCCCATTTCCTTGCACTGTAGACTACAGGGAAAAAGGAATGGCAGCCTGGCCAATGTGAACAGTGAATTAGAACCAATCCAGCTGTCCTCATAAACCCAGGCCCATTATACACTGCCATATAACATCCTGATTATCCACTGGATTATATGGCAGTGTAGACTTAGATAAGGTAAAGGTAAAGGTTTCCCCTGATGTTAAGTCTAGTCGTGACCGACTCTGGAGGTTGGTACTCATCTCCATTTCTAAGCCGAAGAGCCAACGCTGTCCATAGACATCTCCAGGTCATGTGGCCGGCATGACTGCATGGAGTGCCGTTATCTTCCTGCCGCAGCGGTACCTAGCAGTTCAAAAACATGCAAATGTGAGTAGATCAATATCTACTCACATTTGCATGTTTTTGAACTGCTAGGTTGGCAGGACCTGGGGCTAACAGCAGGTGCTCATTCCGCTCCCGGGGTTTGAACCTGGGACCTTTTGGTCCGCAAGTTCAGCACAGCTTTAACACACTGTGCCACCAGGTGCCACCAGACTTAGATAACCCAGTTTAAATCAGATAATGTTGATTATCTTCCTTGATCATCTGGATTATATGGCAGTGTAGAAGGAGTCATGCTGGCCTCACCAGTTTTACACCGCATTATGGACTGGGAGTCCCTGGATGTGGCGTGGATGTCCAAGAATGATTTCTGGCCCAATTTGGGCTCTCCTCCCAATTTTAATTCTAATGGATTTGAATCCTCACTTATCTCATGCTTGTGTGTGGGAGAATGAAAAATGTTTCCTGTCGTCTCAGATGTGGAGCATTATCCTGTACATTTTTGAAAAGATGTGAGATTTGTTCTTTTTTTTGTATAAATGTTTATTGTGGTACACGAGAAAAAGAACACATGCAATCTTTGAAATTCAACAATCAAAATACAAGTATTATTTCTGCTCGGCCCCACAACCGTTGACTTGTGGGGTCCCGCAGGGCTCTGTATTGTCTTCCATGTTGTTTAACATCTACATGAAGCCGCTGGGAGAGATCATCCGGAGTTTCGGGGTCCGGTGTCATCTGTACGCAGATGATGTCCAGCTCTGTCACTCCTTCCCACCCGTCACTAAGGAGGCTGTTCAGGTCCTGAACCGGTGCTTGGCCGCTGTGTCGGACTGGATGAGGGCCAACAAATTGAAATTGAATCCAGACAAGACAGAGGTCCTCCTGGTCAATCGGAAGGCCGAACAGGGTATAGGGTTACAGCCTGTGCTGGATGGGGTCACACTCCCCCTGAAGGTGCAGGTGCGCAGTCTGGGGGTGATCCTAGACTCATTGTTGAGCCTGGCGCCCCAGGTCTCAGCGGTGGCTAGGGAAGCCTTCGCACAGTTAAAACTTGTGCGCCAGCTGCGACCGTACCTTGGGAAGCTGGACTTGGCCACGGTGGTCCATGCTCTCGTTACATCCCGTTTAGACTACTGCAACGCACTCTACGTGGGGCTGCCTTTGAAGACTGTTCGGAAGCTTCAATTAGTCCAACGAGAGGCTGCCAGGTTAATAACTGGAGCGGCATTCAGGGAGCGTACTACTCCTCTGTTATGCCAGCTCCACTGGCTGCCGATTAGCTACCGAGCACAATTCAAGGTGCTGGCTTTAGCCTATAAAGCTCTAAACGGTTCCGGCCCATCTTATCTGTCCAAACGTGTCTCCCGCTACGACCCACCTCGAAGCTTAAGATCATCAGATGTGGCCCTGCTCACGGTCCTGTCAGCCTCACAGGTGCGGCTGGCGGGGACGAGAGACAGGGCTTTTTCAGTAGTGGCTCCCCGCCTAAGGAACGCCCTCCCCATTGAAGTCAGGCAGGCTCCCTCCCTCCTATCCTTCCGTAGGAAGGTTAAGACTTGGTTATGGGGCCAGGCTTTTGAATAATAATTGGCAGCGTTAATTATTATCATGTACGCTGAACTCAATCGACAGACCCAGTTTTCTTTTCTTTTTTTTTCTTTTTTTTTGAACTGAACACGCCTACCTGTATTTTATAATGTGTTTTATGAATACTAATGTAAGTTAATAATTTTTAACTGATTTATATTGCACTGTATAATTTTTATATATGCATTTTATTGTAAGCCGCCCTGAGTCTCCTGTTGGGTGAGAAGGGCGGGATATAAATATTGTAATAAATAAATAAATAAATAATTTCCCCAGTTTCACCACTTCCCCATTCTCACCCGTGAACCACTACCCATTACTTCCAGCACCATACCATATGGGACTAATATCTAACAAAAATCTTTCCTTATCATTACACTAATAAATTCCCTGTTTGGCTATTTCAAAATCTATTTTTGTCTTCTTTTTAAAATTTGTTCTGTGCACAATATGTGAAGAGCTTTCATTCAAGCTGCACCATTGTGCAGGTTTCAGTGCAAATGATAACAGCTGCCATTTTGTTGCAGGGAGGGTTTTTTTTGTTTTTTTTTAAAGGAGAGTATTTGAATGGGAGAGGATGACATCTCTTGGGGGTGGAGGGGGTGCTGAATAAAGCTGTTTGTTGTGTCACAACAAATATTCACATTGGAAGTGCCCTATATTCACAGTTTCTCTTTCAAATGGTGTTCACTTGCTCTAGAGCCTCCTGAGTCCCTTCAGGGAGAGGAGGTGGGGTATAAATAAAACTTATTGTAGAGATTGCAGGGGAAGCAACTTTGAGGGGGATATCAAATCATTGGATCTGAGAAGCCTCATTGTGATAAGAACTCTCATAATAGGCTTCCAAAGCTGTGATTCATTTCTTTCTCAGCACTGAGGAGTTATTGAACAAAAACAGAGGCTATTCAACTTTTAAATTTTCCCCACTTACTTTCTTGCAGAAAGGCATCCCCCCAACCTTTCCCGGTGCATCTCTAATGTGAAGACACCCACATGTTCATTTGGAAACAAGGAGATTCTTCCCACGCTCTCAACAGAAGCCAAAGCTATAATCTAAGACCATTGTTATCTCAAATAATTTATGATATTGAGATTCTGTGCTGGTTTCGGCTCTGATGTGCTTATTGTTGCTTTTAGATAGAATAATACCAACAATGGATATAAAAGTGGGATGAAAATGGAGGAATTGTTCATCAAGGCATGGAGTAGAATTCTTCTTCACGCATTTCATCTATTACCTCCCCTTCCCCTCTAAAAAGGCATTCTTTTACTGTCTTCCTGCTCCAACTGGTTGCAATGGGAAGAGACTTGTTTACAGCAATTCCAGAGATACAGGTTCAGCTACACTTCTGAATTAATGAAGTTTTATACCACTTTGCCTGCCATGGCCCAATGCTATGGAATCCCTTCTACATTAGAGCCTTATGTAGAGATTTTGGTTGAAGTTTCTAGCCACCTTGAGTCCCCTCCCGGGTTAAGAAAGGTGGAGTAGAAAGGCGGGTGTTGCGCCCCAAGGCAGCTTGAACACTGGAAACCAAACAGAGACCAATAATCATATAATATCTTTATTAAAACAATAATAAATTCAGGAAAGAATAAGTGGAAAGGATGAGTGAGCAATAGTCCTTTAAGGAATGGTATGAATTAGTCCAAAGAGTTGAAGAGATATGTCCAATATTATTGTCCAAAGACCATAAACCAAAACACGCTCAAAACTGTTGAGAAGTTCTTGAGCGGGGAAAACAACAAGAAGGCAGGAGTGAATAACAAGGTCCAACGTCACTAGGAAGTCTTGGATTTCAAGGCAGGCAGAAGACGAAGCTAAAAGCAATCTGGATTCAGGAACAAGGCAAGGACGTGAATTTACTCCGGATTAAATCAGGAGTCGCGGCTCGGCTTGGCCGCCAGGAACAGGAGATTCGGCTTGGTGAAATCAGGGAACTGGAAATGGTGAAGTGTTTTCAGAAGTTGCTACGTTGATACCACACATTGTTCACAGTGCAAGACACTTTTATAGAACATAGATCTAATAACAGTGAAGGGAGAAGCAACTCCCCAAAGGTTCCCAAGGCAATCTGCTATCCAGTATCCCCTCTAGATGCCAATCGTTGACTCCTTCGAAACTGCTGTGTCTGAGATCACTGTTGATGCAAAAACTCCCTTCTGTTAAAGGATACATTCCCTGGGGGACTCGGGACATCTGGTTCTACCACGGGAGTAATGTTATCAGTATCTCTCCCAATTAAGGAAGCCTTGGAGCTATCCACAGCTGGGGTCTGTAATTGGAAGGAGCTCGGAGGAGAACTGGGTAAAAAGTCAGAATAAGCTTCATCCTGGTCAAAGTTCATTTCTGAACCAGGTTCAGAACCCAAAGGTGACTGGGATATAACAGCGGGGTAGAAATGTCACAAATCACTGTCTGCTCATATTAATTATGAGTGTAACGGAGCTGGTGTCCCACCTTGGCTGTGTACATTTTCACAGGTGTAAGGATACTTACATCTAATGCATCCTTTTGAAATGGCTGTGATTTAATGCCAAGTTAAAATGGTGTGCTCTAGATATTAACCTTTAAATCTGAAGAGTTTGTGTATAAATTGTTGGTCGTTTGTATCCATGGATTCTGCATCCACTGATTGAACCATCTATGTATTGAAAATATTCTTCTCCTTCTCCACAAGTAAACCTTGATTTTGCTATTTTATATAAAGGATATCATTTTACTACACTGCTGTATACAATGAGATTTGACCAGCTGATGATTTTGATATCCATGAAGATGCCTTGTAAAGTGTACATCTTGGTGGGGATGAAAGTAGAGAGATCCAGATGTGTGGCAGTTGAAGAGATTGAGAGAAGAATCCATGTTTCAGGATAGTCTATCCCAACTTAATAGTTCCCAGACATGTAGGACTTCTACAACTAACAGGCAACTATCCTATTATGGATTTTGTAGTCTGTGTGGTGGAGAATTCTAGGGTGGAGAAAAGCAGTTCTCACAGGTCAATTCTTAGTATGTCCCATGGTGTGTCCCTAAACCTGATGTTTAGACATTAAGTTTAAATCTACAATTAAATCTCTAATTAAAGAATCGTAATTGTTAGTGAATTGGGCAGGAACTTTGTTGGGACATTGTGCTATGATAAATAGACTTATATTTGCAGGAACTAAAGTTGTGAACATACCCACCAATTAAGCATTGGCTCAGTGTGTTAAAGCGCTGAGCTGTTGAACTTACAGACTGAAAGGTCCCAGGTTCGAATCCGAGGAGAGGAGTGAGCGCCTGCTGTTAGCTCCAGCTTTTGCCAACCTAGCAGTTCAAAAACATGCAAATGTGAGTAGATCAATAGGTGCCGCTCTGGTGGGAAGGTAACGGCGTTCCATGCAGTCATGCCAGCCACATGACCTTGGAGGTGTCTACGGATGACTCCGGCTCTTCAGCTTAGAAATGGAGATGAGCACCAACCCCCAGAGTCGGACACAACTGGACTTAACATCAGGGGAAACCTTTACCTTTACTATACATCTATGCAATTGTTAAACAGGTTTCTTAGCAGCTCTGCAGATTTATGTTGCTTGAAAGAACATACAGGATTCTGGATTTAATTTCTAACATTTAATATTATGAGCTGAACCCAATTTTCCAAGTTCTGTTTGATTTACACTTGTAATCTGTGTGTGTACAAATGCAGCATGGAGTTCAGCAATGTTATATAGGGCTGCTATCTGTTTTGTCTTTCACTGGGTGGTAGGAGGAAATGTATAGTCTAATTGGAAATAGATAACTTGTGTGGGATATTACAGGGCAGAGAGCATGACCTTCATGACCTGATTAAAAAAAATATTATGACTTACCCTATATACTTATGTATACATCTAGAAAATTCAGTCAAAAAATCAACCCAAAAACCTGGATTGGTTCTCTGAAATGAGTGGTCTGCAGTACTTAGAATAACCCTTGGTTTATTCATGATTCAAAATTCATGATTTCAGCCTCCAAATCTGCCCTCGACTTATACATAAAGTCGACTTTTACATGAGTATATACGGTAATTGCAACTGGCCAAAAATAGCCCTCTTGGAGCACTCAGTCTCTGGATGTTTTGATTCTATGTTTTACCATTTGTGTTTTATTTAGCAGTGAATAGCTGTATATGTCATCTGGAGTATGTTCTCATGAAACTCTCTGACAGAAAAGAATTACAATGAGACACGTTATTATCACAGAGATGTTTTGCATGCACCTCAGATGACAAGAGGGGAAAACACAAAACTGCAACCTAGACTAGGCAGTTGCTGCTTGTTTTGAAACATGGTCTTTAATACCAAGACAACATGTGGGCTTGAAGGGACTTGGAATATTATATTTCATTTTATCATTCCTGAGGGAATATAGTAAGCAGATGATAGAGGCAGGGGAATAGTGCCTTTTGTGAGTTTTTTCTACACAGAATGGCAGGTGGGAAGGTTGGTGAGAATTTAAGAGAACGTGTGGGGTCAAGGAGCCCCGGTGGCAAAGTGTGTTAAAGCACTGAGCTGCTGAACTTGCAGACCGAAAGGTCCCAGGTTCAAACCCCGGGAGCGGCATGAGCGGCCGCTCTTAGCTCCACATTAGCAGTTCGAAAACATGCTAATGTGAATAGATCAATAGGTACTGCTCTGGCGGGAAGGTAACGGCGCTCCATGCAGTCATGCCGGCCACATGACCTTGGAGGTGTCTACAGACAACGCCGGCTCTTCAGCTTAGAAATGGAGATGAGCACCAACCCTCAGAGTCAGACATGACTGGACTTAACTTCAGGGGAAACCTTTACCTTATGGGGTCAAAGGGTAGATTGGATTAGTTCTACTTTATTTATTTTTTTAAAAAAATGTCCACTATGAACACTACATGAAATCAGATAAACCTGGCAGAATTCTTTTTTTCTAGTCAAGAAACAATCTGCACCTGCAAATGATGTTCACACACAAGTCATATAGTAATTGAAGTTCCACCAGTTAACACATCGCTGCACTACACTCAGCTTGTGGCAGCTAAAAATTTTTGGGATGTCATGCCAAATATTTCAAAATTTAAACTGTTTTAGGTAGTCACCCAGGATGCAATCCTTTATTCCAAAAAGAGATGATGCAGTAGAAACAAATGAAAAAGGACAAATTCTGTCACCAACATTCTCACCATAACATTGCAACTTTTCTCTCTTCCCAGTCACCATCCATCTGCAAAGCTACTTCACCATACAAATTTACTCTTTACCACAATTTACCCTTGGAGACAGTGTGGTAAAGTGCTTTGAATTTTTTATTAGTATCCTGCAAGAGGAGGCCTTGAATTCCCACTTAACCATGAAAACCCGTTAGATGGTCAAGTTAGACTCTCAAATTCCTCTGAATGGATTTACTCAGAAGACCTCTGACAGGGTTACTGTAAGTCAGAAATAACTTGAACAACAACCTTTTGTGAGTTTAGGAGGTAGATGGTTGGGAATGAAATTTAGGACCATATCACACGAGGGCCTCCATGTCATTTTGCCAGCAAGCATGGTGAAATGGCAGGTGAGCAGGGCAGCTCTGTTGCTCCATGCACCGCTCCAGTTGCCCAACTGGGGCAGAGCCTTCCCATGTTGATGAGGAAGCGTCCTAGGACACTTCCATACCAGTTGGGAGCGGGGCCTCTTCTGGAAATTGAGGGATGTCATGTGATAGGCTGCATGCTTCAACTTGTCTGGCAAGTGTCCTAGGACACTTAAATTGGTAAGTGTGGTGTCACCTTGTCTGTCTCCTGAGAAATCTGTATAAAGACCAAGTAGCCACAGTCATAACAGATCACGGAACAACAGACTGGTTCAAGATTTGGAAAGGAGTACGGCAGGGCTGCATACTTTCACCCTCTCTATTCAACTTGTAAGCAGAACACATCATGTGACATGCAGGGCTTGAGGAATCCAAGGCCAGAGTTAAAATTGCTGGAAGAAACATTAACAACCTTAGATATGCAGATGATACCACTCTGATGGCCGAAAGTGAGGAAGAGCTGAGGAGCCTTATCACCAAGGTGAAAGAAGAAAGTGCAAAAGCTGGGTTGCAGTTAAACGTCAAGAAAACCAAGATCATGGCAACTACACCTATTGATAACTGGCAAATAGAAGGAGAAAACGTGGAGGCAGTGACAGACTTTATATTTCTAGGCACGAAGATCTCTGCAGATGCAGACTGTAGCCAGGAAATCAGAAGACGTTTACTTCTTGGGAGGAGAGCAATGGCCAACCTTGATAAAATAGTGAAAAGCAGAGACATCACACTGGCAACGAGGGTCCGCATAGTCAAAGCAATGCTATTCCTCATAGTAACCTATGGATGCGAGAGCTGGACCATAAGGAAGGCTGAGTGAAGGAAGATAGACGTTTTTGAACTCTGGTGCTGGAGGAAAATCCTGAGAGTGCCTTGGACCGCAAGAAGATCCAACCAGTCCATAGTCCAGGAAATAATGCCCGGCTGCTCACTGGAGGGAAGGATATTAGAGGCAAAGCTGAAGTATTTTGGCCACATCATGAAGAGACAGGAAAGCTTGGAAAAGATCATGATGCTGGGGAAAATGGAAGGAAAAAGGAAGAGAGGCCGACCAAGGGCAAGATGGATGGACGGTATCCTTGAAGTGACTGGCTTGACCTTGAAGGAACTGGGGGCAGTGACGGCCGACAGGGAGCTCTGGCGTGGACTGGTCCATGAGGTCACAAAGAGTCGGAGACGACTAGATGACTGAGCAGCAGCAGATGAGGTCCTTACAATCTGGCTGAGTCTTCATGGAGGGAAGATGGGAAAGAAAGTGACAGACTGGTGCTCTTGTGGGGAAAGGACTCTATTATGTGCATGTTGAAGGATGTGGGTGTTGGGATATTTATAATATTCATGGTTTTTCCACTTTCATTCGTGTCCTGGGTTCCTAGCCCCTTGAATGTCAGGGGCTGACAGAAAACATGAAGCTTGTGATTTGGATTTGATTCAGGTCTGAATCTGTTAAAATCAAGTCCTTATTGTTCCCAAATAAATGGCCAGACATAAATCACCAAATGTGGCCCTGAAATAAGTTGGGGAGCCTGTACATAACTGAAATAAGTTCCACAGTGCTTCAATTCCTTATATTAGTTCATATGTGTGCTTGTTTTCTTTAACAGGTGAACTCAATTATGTGTAATCATCTTGCAGAAAAATGACAGCTTATTTGTAATTAATCACTCTTGATTAATCATTTCAAAAGTGCTTATAGATACCAAATAACATTGTTCATAATACGGGTTTCACATAATCAGTTCCTTTAATAAAGTAGAAGAAGTTGAATTCTTTGTCAAATATAGATTTTTAAGAAACCTATAGAATGAAGAGTCTAAATATATAATCATGACTTTTTTCTTAAAGGCATTATAAGAAAATCTGTTAAGGAATACTGCACATCCACTACTCTGCTTGTATTGGAGGAGATCCAAATGATACAGTTTCATTCTCTGCAATGCTCCAGTTGGCCCTTTATTTTTCACTTCTTTGTTGCCCTATAAAACATCCAGGTACATCATAAGAATTGTTTTATCATGGGTGATAAACATGGCACTGATGTAAACTGAAAAGCTCCAACCACATGGATAAGATAGATAGATTGTATGGATCTTTCTGTTATGAGAAGACTTATCTTTCTTTCCTGAATCTTCAGAGAAAGGCCCACATGATCTATCTTGATTCTGTAGTTGGGGGATTTAACATCCAGGTACATTTGGCATTGCAAATGTTACTTTCTATTCTCATCAGACTACAGGCAGATGGGTTACAGTGAATGGAAATAGGGATCCAATTTAGAGTTGACCCATTTTGTATCCCGGCTTTCAGTGGATGCCTCAATCCATTTTTTGGGAGCCTCCTGAAATAGGGGGGGCAGATATCTGTTTTCACTTTGGGGTGCTGAAAGATTCGTTTTCTATCAGCCCATTATGAGTGGGGGGCTTCCCAGGTTCCCCTTCCTATCATAGGGATTGCTATTTAAGCTGTTTCTACTCTAGAGGAGAGATGCTCAGCCACAGGCAGGCACACATTTTAAGGAGGCTTCGTACCTGTTTCCTTACTCTAGAGGAGATGTTCTCGGTTGTAGGCAGGCGTATGTGCTTTCTGGACTTGCACGCCAAACATGCACTCCTTTCAAAGCAAGGAGGCTGCTCATGAAAAGATTGGCTTCTGCTTGCTTTCGTGTCGAGTGGGGCCTTCCCATTACATGCTCCCAAAGGTACCGGAGGTGACGGATGTGCTGCAAGTACCGAAGGAAATGGGATCCACGCACGACTCTACTATGTATACTCCAGGTCAACATTAAATTGTAACGAAGAACCAGGGACACTAGCCAGGCTGTGGCGCAGGCTGGTGAGCAGCCTGCTGCAATAGATCACTCTGACCATGAGGTCATGAGTTCGAGGCCAGCCCGTGGCGGGGTGAGCACCCGTCAATTAAAAAATAAAATAAAAATAGCCCCTGCTTGTTACTGACCTAGCAACCCGAAAGACAGTTGCATCTATCAAGTAGGAAATAAGGTGCCACTTATAAAGTGGGAAGGCAATTTTAACTAATTTACGACATTGGAATGAGGAAGTGCCGTCACAGTGGATGATGAAGCAGCTGCTCCCCCCTGTGGCCAGAATCGAACATCCCCTCAGGAGAAGGTTAAATTGCCTCTGCGTCTGTCTCTGTCTCGGTTCTATGTGTATATGGGCATTGAATGTTTGCCCTATATGTATATAATGTGATCCGCCCTGAGTCCCCTTCGGGGTGAGAAGGTGTGATGCCCCATGGGCCTCTGAGTCCTGACCCTAGCGCCATTATGGATCATGGTGATGAAGACATGGGATTTCTGCCGTGTCAGCAAGAGACTGTGCCATTCCAGATGCCTTTTGTTGACAATTCTTGCCAAGAGCTCATTAAAACGGACCTTGAACAAGCTATTCCCAGCGCTTCTCCCCCTTTCGCGAGAAGGGAGTTCTTTGAGACTAGTCTCTCAGAGAAAGCGCAAACAAGGAAAAGCACCAGATTAGCGGCCAGACAGGGTGCTAATTAGCTCGTTTCTCCTGAGAGTTTTAAGGGAGGAACGCATCTGGATGAAGATGTGTTTCAGTTCTTTTCCCTTGGGAAAAGAAGCATTGGACACATGTTTGTAGAAAGATTGAAGTTCTTTAAAAGCTCCCGCGCGGAGTCGACAAGTCAGCTCAAGGATTAACTTCGGTTCCAGCCAAGTGTGGACTGCGTTTTGAGTCCGCTAACTCCAGTTTCATCGTGCCTTGCCTTGTCATGTTCTTGACCCGTCTCATCATGTTCCCAGCCTTGTATCTTGTGCCAAGTATCCAGTCTTGTCTTCAGTTTCCTGCCTTGGACTTACTTTGAACCCTAGTAAAATCTTGGACGTTTCCCCACTCAAACTGCTTGGAAGTTGAGTGTGTTTCGGTTTTGGATTATAACTTTGAACTCTAATATTATATACTGGACAATATATTTCTGGACTATATTTTACCTTCTCTGAAAGGTCTATTGATGAAGTTTATTTTCTATCTGTTTTATCCTAATTACTCATTTCTTTAATAAAGATATTAGACTGTTATTGGCCTCCATGTGTTGGTTCTAGTGCTCTGCGGCCAGGGCGTGACAGAAGGGTGGAATATAAATACTGTAAATAAATAAATAAATACTGAAAAGGCATCTTCCCTGAGGTCCCTTCTACACTGACATATAAAATCCAGATTATCTGATTTGAACTGGATTATATGGCAGTGTAGACTCGTATAATCCAGTTTAAAGCAGATAATGTAGATTATCTAATTTGATAATCTGGGATTTATGGCTGTATAGAAGGGGCTTTAGCATGATCAAAACATCCAAAGTGGCCTTGGCTCCCATATCGGAGATGTAATGAATCTGCTCTGAGTTTCATTCCACTTTAAGGAGGTATCAAAAGTTCTGAGCTTGGTTTTGGAGGAAGCCCTCAACTCCTTGGATAGCTCTTTTAAAGTCTGGAATAATTTGGAAACCAGGTTCACCCAATCCTGGACATAGAGGCCACCAGCTGTTCCTGGCAGGTCAGGAGTAAAGCTAAGGTAGGTTATCAACGGTGGTCTCCAGGGTGGTCTCCAGACCCTCAATGTGGTAAACATGGAGCTCCAGCCAGAAATTCTACAATAAAGTAGATTTTCCTTTCTTTCCTTCCCCTTCTTCTCATGATGACAGGCTTTGTGCTAGAGAGTGATGATAAAAAATGGCATGGCTTTTCACCCAATGGTTATGGTTTGCAGATTGCAAGATAAACCCTAGTTAGGAAACAACTTGGGCTGTGAGCAAAATATACAGCAGCAAGGGGAAAGATCCTTAAACGCCACTGAAATAAATTACAAGGGATTCAGACATTTAACACTGTCCAGAACTACAGTACGTCTGTGTCTGTATTTCGTTTTTTTAAAAAACTCAACATTTGGAGGCACATTTCATGAGCCGTCTCCCCATCACGCACACATAAACAAACATTGCTCTGCAATCAGTGAACAGAAAGAGCTCAAGTAGGGGAAAGAGCCTGGGTTGTAATTGGGAACAATAGGAGGAAATAGTCTCTGAACTGGGGCTGCCCTAGAATTTCTGCAAGTACAGCAGAAAAAGAATGGGGGATGGCCGGGGAGCACGTTTCTATGATACCAATCACATCCAACTAATTTCAGGCTTTTATTTAATCTCCGAGATTTTTTCACAGCCCCCTATAAAGGCAGCAAAACTTTTATAACAACATTTCACATGGAGGAATCCTGTACATCAGGCAGTGAATGAGAACTTTCCCTTGCTGCATTAACAAATAATTGTAATGATTCCGTAAAAGCTATTCATTTGGGGCATTTCTTCCTCTTTCTTTTTATCACATCCTTCCTCCTGTTTTCATTCGTCACTGTTTTGATAGTCAATAGTTCAGGTGGCTTATCTACCAGTTTTGTGTTTTAATTTTATTTAAGTCAGTATAATGTTGGCCAGACTCCCTGGGCTACAGTTTCTTGGCAAACAAGAACAAATCAGTACTGCAATAGAAAATGTCAGAAGTTTTAAAAAAACATCCCACCCATTTGTTTATACAAAAAACAATGGGGCCTAGTGTGACAGGGAGCCATGTGTGTAAAATATGAGGCAGAGGTATTCTCATCTGTGAAGTGGCCATCGTGATTTGGGTAGTTTAAAGTAAATTTCTGTGCATTTTATGAGTCTTGGATATCTGCATTGAGACACTCTATTTCTTAATAGGGAAAGGAGGAGAAAAACAACAATAAATGATTAAACAAATAAGGTAAGATAATAAATGATCCCATTCCATTTATTTTAACTGTGGAACTTGGAGAAGTTTTGCCTTTTTTAAATGAATATTAGGACCATGGCTTGACATTGGGAAGTCGAATTCTACATATGTACTTAGGATTTTATCACACAATGCCATCTTTCTGCAGCATTCATGCAATCACGGATGCCAGCAACTTAATGCTTGTATGATAGTGATGACAAGTCAGTTCATGGTTCGAGTTGGGACATAAAATCATAAAGCAACTTTACATTACCAGTGAACTGTAAAAAAACAAACAAACCCCTAATACTTTTAATCTTTATTTGCAAAAGAGAGGGAGAGGGGAACAATCCCATCCCTGGTGTCTCTTATGTGCCAACATACCAGAACAGAAGTGGATCAGAATCATCACTCCAGAAAATTTGGGACATCGTGGTACAGTAGTCAAGGGCCATTGATGGAGTTTGCCCATATACAGCAGGGGGTTACAAGTTGACAACAAGTTGTGTGGTATTGTGCAGTAAAAAGTATCAACATAGGTAATGGTTCTGCTTTTATGTCAGTTTGCCACCTTCATGCAATAAAGTCCTTAGAGGTCCATATTTGCCCAATCAGGCCCATGTTTATGCTAGTATCCATAGAACTGCAGTCTTAAATAGACCTTGCAAGGTTACTTTTTAGGACAGGTATGATGGCTACTTCTGGATATTTCTTGAAGTTGTAGTCCAATCCTGCTCACCAGTTCCTGCTAGATTCTAATGGATGCAGTGCATAACGGTTTGAGTGTTGAGCTTGGAGAACCTGGGCTCTGAATCACAGCTTAGTCTTTGAATCACCTTGGGCAAGTAACACTCTCTCAGTCTAAGAAAAAGACAATGGCCAATCTCCACTGAATACATTTTGCCAAGAAAATGCTCGGATAAAGATACCATAAGCAGGAATCTTGAAGGGTCTTAATCATAGCAAAGACTTTAATGGCCAATATACATCTTGGATTGTGTGCTGTATTTATTCCAGTTCAAAGCTTACACCCAGTACTTTTCTTCTATACCAGGGGTCCCCAAACTAAGGCCTGTGGGTTATTTACCCAGCCCCACCCTAAATTTTAGACTTAAAAGGTAAAGATTTCCCCTGACGTTAAATCCAGTCATGTCTGACTCTGGGGGTTGGTGCTCATCTCCATTTCTAAGCCGAAGAACCGGCGTTGTCCGTAGACATCTTCAAGGTCATGTGGCCAGCATGACTGCATGGAGGCTGTTACCTTCCCGCCGGAGCGGTACCTATTGATCTACTCACATTGGCATGTTTTCGAACTGCTAGGTTGGCAGGAGCTGGAGCTAACAGCGGGCGCTCAAGCCGCTCCCGGGATTTGAACCTGGGACCTTTCAGTCTGCAAGTTCAGCAGCTCAGCGCTTTAACGCACTTCGCCACCGGGGCTCCAGTTTTAGACTTAGGGTTGCCCTAAGTCTGAAACGACTTGAAGGCACACAGCAACAACAACCGAAATGAACTTGATGATCTCATCAGACAAAAGAAGGCTGACACTTCCTATTGAAATACAGGTAAGTTTATGTTGGTTAAAATTGTTCTTTGTTTTAAATATTGTATTGTTCTTTAATGTGGTTTTTTTTGCATGACAAATAAGGTATGTGCAGTGTGCATAGGAATTTGTTCATTTTTTTCTTCAAATGATAGTCTGTCCCCATGAACCATGAACTGATGGCTTATGAAATCTGAGGACCCCTCTCTAAGTCATTTCCTTTTTTTACTGAGTTTCCAGGTTGATATTTGACATAGGAAGTTTTTTTCATCAGATAGTGAATGGAAGCAGGAACTGCAGAGATGAGGTGACAACTCCCACCTTTGAGTTTTCTCCTGAACTTCACTCCCTGCCAGCACTGATTTGTGTGTGTGTGTGTGTGTGTGTGTGCGAGAGAGAGAGAGAGAGAGAGAGAGAGAGAGAGAGAGAGAGAGAGAGAGAGAGAGCACTATCTTCATGACCTCATCTTTCCCTACGAACCCACACAGGCTCTAAGATCTGCAGTGGAGACCCTTCACTCATTTCCACCTCCATTTCAAGCATGTTCGGTGGGGACGAGGGAGAGGGCCTTCTGGCCCCCTGGCCCTGAAACTCTCACCCCAGGGAGATTAGACTGGCACTTACCCTGCCCACGTTTCGTAAAGATCTAACAATGTGGTTGTTCTGTTGTGCTTTTGATTAAGCATTCACAAGATATCCATCCCCAACTATAATCAGTTTCTGCACTTTATCCTTGTCCTTCATCCTATAAGTTTAGCATTTTAAATTGACATTGCCTAAGAGCCTGTCTGGCTCTTATGGCATAGCTTTTAGTCCTAATTTATTATTGGTCCTTGTATTTTTTGTCCACCAGCCCTGTTCTGAAACTCTATTGCACAAATCCCTTCCCCTGAATTTCAGTACTAATTACAGTGTTCCTTCACTTATTACATTCCAGGACCACCCACAATAAGTAAAAATCTGTGAAGTAGGGACACTATATTTATTCTATATGTGGAGGAGAGCAAACCACAGACCACTTACTACAATGCAGTCTGTACTTTATTTTAGCATTTACAATATACAGTACACCATGAGAGAAGAAGAAGCTAAATAACCCTTTTTTATTTCCAACCCTCCCCTCCCTCCTCTCCCTTTATTTCTCCTTTCCCCTCTTCCAAAACCCTTTGCACACCGCAAGACCTGCGAAACAGCGAAAATACTACAATAAATGATTACATTAATATTTATTAAAAACCCGCAAAACAGCAAGGGAGTGAAAAGTAAACTGTGAAGTAGCGAGGGAACACTCTATTGCCCAGACTATTGGTTGCTGATGTTGTTGTTTTTATATTATTGTCTTGTTGTAATGTTGTTTGATTTTATTGAGATATGTTTTAATCTATGTTTGGTTTTAATCTCTGTTGGATCGGGCTTGTCCCCATGTAAGCCACCCTGAGTCCCTTTGGGGAGTTGGAGGCAGGATATAAAAATAAAGTTGTTATTATTATTACTGTATATACTCAAGTATAAGCCTAGTTTTTCAGCCCTTTTTTTAGGACTAAAAATGCCCCCCTCCGCTTATACTCAGGTGAGGATTCTTGTTGGCTTATACTCGAGAATATATGGTACATTTATTATTTTTCTCTATTATTGTTGGTATTATTACATTTATTATTTTACTCTATTATTACATTTATTATTGTACTCTATTATTTTGCTACTATTACATTTATTTTACTCTATTTTTATTATTATGATAATACATTTATTATTTCACTCTGATCTTATTATTATTATTACAGTCATTATTCTACTCTATTTATTATTACATGTATTATTTTACTCTATTTATTATTATTATTATTTTATTATGACACAGCAAACAAGATAGATATGCTGGATTTCATATCACAAAATCACAAGTCGAACACTTCCCAAGTGTCTAGGACTGTGTGATTATTATTATTATTATTATTATTATTATTATTATTATTATTATTATTATTATTATATGTATTATTTGACTCTATTATTATTAAAAGGATACATAAGCACATTTACATTGAAGAAGATGAGAATAATGATTTAATCAGAGTTAGACAGTCTTATCTTAAATTAGAGCTTAATGTACAGTAGAGTCTCACTTATCCAACACTCACTTATCCAACGTTCTGGATTATCCAACGCATTTTTGTAGTCAATGTTTTCAAAACATCATGATATTTTGGTGCTAAATTCCTAAATACAGTAATTACTACGTAGCATTACTGCATATTGAAATACTTTTTCTATCAAATTTGTTGTATAACATGATGTTTTGATGCTTAATTTGTAAAATCATAACCTAATTTGATGTTTAATAGGCTTCTCCTTAATCCCTCCTTATTATCCAACATATTCGCTTATCCAACATTCTGGTGGCCCATTTATGTTGGATAAGTGAGACTCTACTGTATTCAAAAACATTTAATCTACGGATGCCTCAATTAATGTAATTTTTTGGTATCTATTTTTATTTCTGAAATTTCCCACCCTCGGCTTATACTTGAGTCAATGATTTCTCAGTTTTTTTGTGGTAAAATTAGATGCCTCGGCTTATATTCGGGTTGGCTTATATTTAAGTATATATGGTATTATTATTATTATTATTATTATTATTATTATTATTATTATTAACATCAAACATTCCAGGTCTAAAGCAACTGAAAGAAAGATCATCAAAGTGCAGTAACCATGGTATAGAAGTGATGCTATGAATCAAAATGCAAACTGTTCTTGAAGGAGAGAGAAAGATAAAAACCCAAGATAGGTCCAGAAGTGAATTCTGAGCACAAAAGTTTCCAGTTCAGAGAAGAGATGCACTAAGAAGGAAAACACGAGAGGAGGGTCAGGAAGAAAGGGCAGCAGCAATATGGTAAGAGAGGGTGGGGCAGGACCTTTAAGCATAAGGAGGGAGATCTTGAGAACTGATCTCACAAGGGCCTGGATAGCATCACCGCAGGGTGTGAAAGAACACTGACTTTCTTGGGGAGTGACATTTGGGACAGACTTGAAAGGTGAAGGGTGAAGCTCCAGATGGGAAGCCACTGACAGGAAAAGGAAGATGAGAGATTTTTAGACTCTTGAATCCATTCATCTGCTTTCCCCGAAGAGAAAGCAAGAAGAGGGATTGTTTCTCAGATATAAGGAATAAAATGTTGGAAGAATTACTTTCCACTCTCCTGGAAATTTAATTGCTTGTATAAAATCATTCTGTGAAGTGGAAATTGGCCTAATTGTCTACCACTTCTTTTTTAAAAAAAAACCATCCAGAAGCTATTTACATGAATGCAAGTAAAGCATCACTTTTCTGATGTGATATACTAGGTGATTTTCAAGAATAACATTTTCCATTGTGTAATCTAATGTGTATTACAGCTATTTATTACTGGAACATGTTTTTCATTCTGTCGTCTCCCCTGCTTTTTAGAGGAATACAATTTCCAGACAAATAATGTCTCTGTTTTCTTGTTTGACTCTTCTTCTCATTATGATCACAATCAATTCCTCTGTATAAAAAGTCAGTTTGCAAACATGCTTAGATTGCATTTTATGTCTCACTGCGACCAATTGCCCCTTCATTTTTCTATATATCTAGATTGCATGACTGCAAGATAGCCTTATGACAGCACAGGTAGTTAAATAATATCCATACCTCAGGAATGCAGCCACTCTGCTTATGCTTCTCTTCCTGTCTGGCTCTTATGGCATAGATTTTCTTCCTTTATGATGTCCCTGTCCCCCTTCCTTCCTGCTGTTCTTTGGCCTTTGGACATTTCCACTTCCTTTTCTCTAGTCATTCTTGGCCAGATCAGCTTAGTCTGGTTCAAACAGATTGATTACAACACATCCAAACCAAGGTGGATTGGTCAACGAAAGCCTTTGCAAGCCATTTCAATAGATTGTGAACAGGTCAACATATTAAAATTCCAAAGAATGTGAAATAGGACCAGATCATAGACTGTCTTGCATAAAGGTGTCAAATGGGTATAGAAGCAGGACCAACACTTTTGGTGATTATTCCTATTGCATGATGTTGTTCACAGTCAGTTGCCATTGGCAGGAAAACTATGGTCCCATCACTTATCTTGTGTGATGGTCACAATCTGCTTTTGTGCCAGACGTGACATCAGGAGTGTGGGTTGTCCTGCTCTCTCAGTCTCCCCCATTTCCTCTTGCAGTAATTCATTGTTTTAACACGCTTTAAAAAACTTTTTTTTAAACTAAGCTTTGCAGGGATTGCAAAGTTTCTTGTAAAAATGTACCTTCACAGTGCAGCAGAACTGCAGAAGGGTGGATTTACTTCAGTAACAGGGAGTATAGCCTTGGACCATGGAGCAGTAACTCATCGCAGTTATGTGGTACAGAGAGGTGTGATAGTGAGGGTGATCATCCCAGTAAATTGCCACTTTCCCAGGTTGTGGAAATGTCACCACGGAGTGGCTTTGTGCAATAAAGTCCTGTAACTTATAGAGGTTAGAAATTTAAAAGTGACTTTTTGGACTACACTGGCTATGCTGGTGGCAGATTGTGGGAGATGCAATTCAGCAGAAGTTCACTAATTTCCAATATGGGGTCTGAATTGGTGAAGCCATTAATTTAGAATTGCTCTAGGTCAGCAGCTCTCAAAGTGTGCTCTGCAGAGCACTCGGGGCTCTGTGAAACATATTGAGGGATTTCGCGGTTTCGTCCACCTCCCTCCTCCTCTTCCCTCCAAGTTTTTTTCCTCAATCCCCAAATGCATATTTTCCTTGTCTTCCTTGCTGCCCAGATCTTCCCCCCTTCTCTTGTTTGCTTCCAAAACACTATTTCCCTCCCACTGATCAGGGGGATGCTTTGATTGAATTTTTCCTGCATGGCAGAAGGAGGTTAGATAGTCCCTGAGTTTGCTCCTATTATTATTATTATTATTATTATTATTATTATTATTATTATTATTATTATTATTATTATTATATCACAGCAAACAAGGTAGATATGCTGGATTTCGTATCACAAAATCACAAGTTGAACACTTCCCAAGTGTCTAGGACTGTGTGATGTATTTTCAGATGATGCGTGCAGATCCCAGTAGGGTGGCCTTTTGCAGTTGGCAGATCGTAATTTTGTCAATGCCTATTGTTTCCAAATGCCGGCTGAGATCTTTTGGCACGGCACCCAATGTGCCAATCACCACCGGGACCACCTGCACTGGTTTCTGCCAGAGTCTTTGAAGTTCAATCTTAAGGTCCTGATAGCGGCTGAGTTTTTCCTGTTGTTTTTCGTCAATGTGACTGCCCCCCCCCACAGGTGCCACCTTGACGTGGTGGGGGGGCTTAACCACTCCAATGATGACTGATGGCTGTGCTGGTGGTAGTGTAACTACCGGCAGGTCCAACCAAGGCAGAGAGGCCTCAGCTGAGGAGTGGAACTAAGAGCACCTAACCCATTAGCATTATGGAGAATCAAACCAAAACGAAGTCTATACTGGCTTGGTCATCGCCCAGGATAAAAAGGACTGCAGTGGATGCTGCTGATTCTGGACATCCATCAACAAGTGAGCTACGGAATCAAAATACAAATGAACAGTCACAGAAGCGGCAAAAATATACAATGCCAGAAAACCGCACAATAATAATAATAATAATAATAATAATAATAATAATAATAATAATAATAATTACAAATACTGGGTGAACATCTGTTGGGGATGCCTTGATTATGTTTTTCCTGCATGGCAGAAAGGGGTTGGGCTGGATGGCCACTGGCGTCTTCCTCTGAAATACAGCTAAGTTTATGTTGGTCAAAATGTTTGCCCATGCCTGATATATATATATATATATATACACACACATTATATATAATATAATATATAATATAATATATGAACATTACTTAGGACTCCATGAGAAACATTTGCTTCAAAAAGGGCTCCACAGCTGAAAAAGTTTAAGAACCCCTGCTCTAGGTCTTTGCTTCTTAAATCGTGAATCTCAATCCTAAATGGGGTTCCCTTAGCTCAATTTTTGAGTCACAAAAATTGGCAGCAGTAAAAGGTTTTCAAACAGTACATGAATCTGTTAGTGACAACATGCAGTCTTCACAGTGGACTTTGCAGAAAATGCTTCAGGTGCACTTTATAAAAAGGAGAATCAGCCTGTTTAGCAAGCCTTGCAAATGCTGATTTGTTATCAGTAAATGTTTGATTTTATACTCATTTTATATTCCTATGTACCAAGTCAGGAAAAAAGTATTAAGTGGAAAGGCATTGCAAAAAAAAAAATCTTGGTTGGAAAGGGGTTACAAGTGGAAAAAGTTCAAGAAGCCCTGCTCTGCATGATCTACTAGCTGTCAGTAATTCTTTAGGATTTCAGAGAGAATCTTTTCCAAGTCTTAGATGGAGCTGCCACAGATTGAATCTGCAGAAAATACGCTTTTCCACTCAGTGGCAACCCTTACTTCTTATTTTGCTTTTTCCTAATGCAGAACAAGCTATCTAGACATTATAATGTGACTGCAGCCTTGATTTCTAAAACATGTGAAGTTATAACTCTGTTATCTTAAATCATTTACTGTTCTGAAGCATGTATCTGCCTTCATACTTATGGGTCAAACATCATTAGGTCTCTTTACCTACAGCCATGCTATGCACATTACTAGTTATTAGGGCTGTGCAAAAATCGTATGTGCTTTGAATGTTCTTTGGGTTTTGGATGTTCTGTATATTCAAAGCCATTTTCGAAACGCAAATGATGCCCACACAAAAAACTAATTATTTGAACCATTCACCTACAAAATTTTGGAAGAGTTAGGTAAGTCTCAGAAGTCTCTCAAAGACAGTTACATTTTCAATGCAAACACACTGTACCAGGAGGCAAAGCCAAACTTGATATGTTTTTCAGCTTATCGGGGCTGAGGGAGAGGGGTATGCTATACCGACCACATCACATTGGGGTTTTAATGTGAATACAATTCTGGGAATTATACTCTAGGGCAGGGTCTTTTCAATTCTCTGCCATAGGGGTTCTTGCATTCCCAAATGACATTTTCCAGAATTCTGCTTGCATCAGAAGAAAGCGGCTGAATGGGAGAAAACATTCCAGGTAATATAGTGAATCTGCAAAAAGGATTGCTTGTAAGTAGTAAATCTGTGTGGAACTTACTACCAGTCAGGAGGACAATCCCTCCGTTGAAGTTCTATATTTTGATTTTTTTCCATCTGTGTCTTATGAAGTTAGGAGAGAGAAAGATTTTTTTTAATTCCCTAAAAATCAGTGGATGAGCAAAACATTCTGAAATGTAGGGGTCTTAGAGTGGTAAATGTCTGCTACAATTGTAGCAAGTTTCATCATAATAGCCCTAAAATGGAGGGAGGAGCCCTGTTAGTGTCTCCATTTGCCCAAATGGGCAAATAACTTAACAAAAAACTAATATCCTTTTTTTGGAACTCTATAATAGTTTTGACACTGACCCCTTATGATTTTTTTCAAAACAGTTTAGAATCAAAGCGGGGATCACATAATTTTCATTAAGATAAACAAAGCAGTTTTTCGAGTCGCGGACACCCCTATTAGTTATTCTTAAAAGTACTCTTTGTAAAAAAAATTCCATTCCATCACTCTGGCTTGTATTTGAGCTCCACCTCTAAGGGTGAAAGCTCAACCAAATGAAGCAATGTCTTAATCCAGCCTACACCCAAAGTGCTAATTATGCAGGTTCAAAAGATTTCCTCTGCAGACCTTGTCCCACCCAGTTAACAAGCAAGTCCTTAACACTTGAGATGACACAACCATTTCCTGCAGTTATAGGAAGAACGTCTCCTAATTCCAAACAGCAACAATTTACTTGAAAAGAGACCTCACCTCTCCATGAACTCTGGCTAACACTTTCTTGAGTTATTATACAATGATGTTCTGAGATGATTTAAGTCACTAAGAATATGTTTCAGTCTTCTCTTGGCTTCACAGGAGGGTTGTCCTACCTTTCCTCTGGTAGATTTCAAGAACAGACTGAATTCTCTACTTTTGAAAAAAAAGGCATATACCCAGTGTTCATACCTTACTTACTTACTTACTTACTTACTTAGGCGATCCCTCGTAGTTCAAGGATGATGGTCCTCCATTTCTTGGAAAATGCCTGTGCGTGATTTTTTTTAATGTGTGGAGGCCCCTCACCACGTCAAGGTGACAATCCATCGAGGTGGAATGAGCGTATGATTTAGGCCAGACATGCTGGGGTCTGTGGAGTGTGAGAAAGCTAGCTTGCTCCCTTCAGGTGGACACAATACAATGTAAAATATATTAGAGCAAAGGACCACTATAAGGAAAGATGCTGTATGTTTCTTTATGTTGAAATAAGGCTCATCTTCTAAATGGATGGAAAATTGCATCACGTTACTTTCCTGATGTGGTAAACTGCCAACTTTTAATAGAATAATGACTATTTCATCTGTTTCTGCCTGACCATCATAGTGGAGGGAGAACCACCGAGACCAACAGAAGAGGATCAGGAATGGGGCCTTAATGGCATTATATAGGCAACCATAGAACCCCAGGGTACAATCCCTTTGCAGAGTTACAGCAGTTTTATTCTACATGAACTGTCATCTTTCCATCCTATAGAATCCTGGGATTGGAAATTTAAGGAGGGATATACAGCCCTGGTGGCGAAGTGCGTTAAAGCGCTGAGCTGCTGAACTTGTAGACCAAAAGGTCCCAGGTTCAAATCCCGGGAGCGGCTTGAGCGCCCGCTGTTAGCTCCAGCTCCTGCCAACCTAGCAGTTTGAAAACATGCAAATGTGAGTAGATCAATAGGTATCGCTCCGGCGAGAAGGTAACGGCGGTCCATGCAGTCATGCCGGCCACATGACCTTGGAGGTGTCTACGAACAACGCCAGCTCTTCGGCTTAGAAATGGAGATGAGCACCAACCCCCAGAGTCAGACATGACTGGATTTAACGTCAGGGGAAACCTTTACCTTTACCTATACAGTATTACCAGCCAAAGTACCTTCAAACAGTATGTTAAGTGTAACTCAACAAGCTGCAACCCTCAGGATTCCAAAGGACAAAAGCATGGAACATAAAGCAGAATAATAGTGCTATAATATTGTAGTGTAGATGACCCCTTGTTCTGTTTACCAAGCAAAGGTACAAAGATGCAGAGGAATGTTTTAGCCTGCTGCTGTGTTACATATGGTTTTAATATGTGCACAAATATTATCATCCTTATTTGCACCTTAGGAAAAGGCCACATCCTATAGAAATAGCCATGATCATTGTCATTCTATCTGGCTACCTTAGATAGACAGCATCACTCACTTCATCAGCTGCCATTTTCCTCCTTTCTTCCCACATGCTTTAGTAGCATTTCATTACATCCTTCTGTAATATGCATTCAGCTCAATCATTAATTTCAGTACAATGAATGCTGGACTGTCTATGGTAGTATTGACTGATCCTGCCCTTACTTTCCACTTCTTTATATACAGGAAGTGAAAAAAAATCATCTTTTAGTTTGCATCTCACAGTATCTTCCAGCTTGCATGGTGAGAATCAGCATGCTGGTAATAAGCACAACCCTTTGCACAGCTCCTAGGATTAGATTCAGTAACGGTAATGAAATAATAATGGCCATAAGGGCAGCAGCCAAGGAGTTGATGATTTTCTGTGGTTAAAGATAGTTAAAATAGAATAATAGCTCTATAACTGTAATTGTGATATTGCCCTAAGATGCACATCTTTTAAATTATATTTGATTAATTTTGGACTTGAATCAGATCAAACCCTAGAAGCCATGATTACTAAACAGAGACTATCACAAAAAGAAATGACTTACTAGAAAAGACTTAGTAAAAGGAAGTAGGAAAAGGCTGTATTATATCTAAATCTTCAATAAATTGTATCTATTTTCCTGATTGCCTGTGTAATGAGTATCCTTTGACTACAGACTATATCTATTTCTTATATAAAAATATACAAACTGCTTTATAAAATGTATCAAGATGTAGCTTGGAGACAGTCAACCCTCCGAGATAAGCCCATGGGAAGAGGAAGGTTGGGCAAACCTCTCTGGCTGTTTCCCAAGCCAGATAATCATTGAGTCAATTGTTCATATATATATGTAATGATAGGGGAGCCTCGATGGCAAAGTGTGTTAAAGCGCTGAGCTGCTGAACTTGTGGACCGAAAGGTCCCAAGTTCAAATCCCGGGAGCGGAATGAGCGCCCGCTGTTAGCCCCAGCTCCTGCCAACCTAGCAGTTTGAAAACATGCAAATGTGAGTAGATCAATAGGTACCGCTCCGGCAGGAAGGTAACGGCGGTCCATTCAGTCATGCCGGCCACATGACCTGGAGATGTCTGTGGACAACGCCGGCTCTTCAGCTTAGAAATGGAGATGAGCACCAACCCCCAGAATCGGTCATGACTGGACTTAACGTCAGGGGAAACCTTTACCTTTACCTAATGATAGGTGACTACCGTACACTGTTTGTGTAACTGTATGTGCCATCCGAGGCTGCGACGTTGCTGCCTGAGGAAACAGAGACTTAAGAACATGTGCATTGGATAACTCTTTTAGTTAACAACCAAGCCCCTGATGGCCCAGGATCAAGCCAAAATAGGGACTGGAATGCATTAAAAACCATGATAGGAAGGGAAGCACATACTTCTGTTCCTTCTCCTTGATCAGTACTGTTTTGTTTGTGTGTGTATGTATGCATGTGAATGGTTATATCATGGGAAATTGAAGGTCGTGTCAAGCCAAGTTCTAAAAGTAGATACATAAGAGGAAACAGATTTCCCTAGATTTATTTTTAAAGTATCCTGTCAAAAAATCATGTGTACTTTAAAGCCACTCATAATAAGATCAGGAAGTTTTAAAAAAATACAAAATGCTTATCTAGTATTTTTTTTTTGTGAACCAATTCTCTCCAGGGAACTGCTCATCTCTCTCCCCTCCTCTCTGCCAAAAAAAATTCAACATATGGTAAGAGGCTTTGAGAAAGTACCATATTCCCTTCAACTTACATTACATTAAATGTTCTATAGCACATTGTGATATATGAATCATATAATATTACACTAGCTGTGCCCGGCCACGCGTTGCTGTGGCAAAGTGGTGGTGGTATTGGTTAAAAATTGTGTAATTTTTATTTGACGTTATTTGTATTTTTTTTATAAATTTTATTGTAAGTTATCTTTTTATTATATTTTATTATTTTCTTGTATTATTTTAAGTTATTTTCTGTTATAGTATTTTATTGTATTAATTTTTTAGTGTTTTAAATTATTTTTTAGTGTTTTTAATTATTTTTTATTGGGTTGCTAGGAGACCAAGTTGGAGGAGCTTAGCCTTCTAACTGGCAGCAATTGGATAAAAGCAATTATTCCTCTCTCTCTAATTAGGACTTTATTTTTCTTTTCTTTTTGTTGTATCAACCAAGAGGCATGGATGATGGGTTGTGTTGTCAAATTTAGAGGTTGGGGGGCCTGTAGTTTTGTTGTTTTGTGGGTCGCCGTGATGCCATCACTCTTTTATATATATAGATTGTACCTTAACTAGGTATAGTCAACTGTTTTTTGTACCAAATAATACTTTAATACTGTTAGCAAGATTAGTGCTCCTATTAATAATAATGGATTGAAGCATAATATATTATTAAAATTATGCAATTATTAGTAATATATTATGCTTCATTACAATATACAGTAGAGTCTCACTTATCCAACATAAATGGGCCGGCAGAATGTTGGATAAGCGAATATGTTGGATAATAAGGAGGGATTAAGGAAAAGCCTATTAAACATCAAATTAGGTTATGATTTTACAAATTAAACACCAAAACATCATGTTATACAACAAATTTGACAGAAAAAGTAGTTCAATATGTATTGATGCTATGTATAATTACTTTATTTACAAATTTAGCACTAAAATATCATGATGTATTGAAAACATTGACTACAAAAATGCGTTGGATAATCCAGAACCTTGGATAAGTGAGACTCTACTGTATATATACCAGCAGACACATCAAAAATACATAGAAAGAAGCAGGTTTTAGCAAAAGAAAGTTTTAAATTGATCCCACCTAGACAATATTACGCCACTCATAGATTTCCAATTACATTTTTATTAGTTTGAGATGAAAAATAATTGCAGATTTTCTTCTATGCCCTCCTCATCAATTTGTTGTCATCCAGAAAATGTAATAGAAAAGTTTCTAAAAAGTTTTAAAACAGAAGTAAAGCTTAAGTATCGGACATCCGAAATGCTTGGGGTAGAAGAGCTTTGAATTTTATTTTATTTTAATTTATAATACCTGTATTTGCATATACATCCATAATGAGATGCTCCACATATATTTTATGCACATAACCTGAAGGTAATTTTATACAATATTTAAAAAAATAATTTTGTACATGAAACTTTGTCAGTAAAGATTAAAATTTCAATAAAACCTGAACTTTATTTGTTGGGGATTCTGAATGATAAATTAGAAAACAAACATGAAAGATTACTATAATATATGATTACAGCAGCAAGAATAATCTATGCCAGAGATGGAAAGAACCAGATATTCTGACACAAGAAGAATGACTGGTGTAGATATGAGAATTAGTCAAAATGGGCAAATTAACAATGTTGATTAAGGAGAAATCATTGATTAAATTCAAGAAAGTATGGGACACATTTCTTACTTTTATAGAGCAAAGATGGGGCAATCTTTAATTGTTGGTTTTCTGATACAGATGAGTGTTATTAAAAGTAAAAGGGTAGAAATAAAGTAATACTTTATTAAAGTAACAAATACAGTAGAGTCTCACTTACCCAACACTCACTTATCCAACGTTCTGGATTATCCAACACATTTTTGTAGTCAGTGTTTTCAATATATCATGATATTTTGGTGCTAAATTTGTAAATACAGTAATTACTACATAGCATTAATGTGTAATGAACTACTTTTTCTGTCAAATTTGTTGTATAACATGATGTTTTGGTGCTTAATTTGTAAAATCATAACCTATTTTGATGTTTAATAGGCTTTTTCTTAATCTCTACTTACTATCCAACATATAATATTATCCAACATTCTGCTGGCCTGTTTATGCTGGATAAGTGAGACTCTACTGTAGGAAGTTAAATTAACAGGCAACAAGTGGGAAGATTGTACATTGGTTCATTAGATTTTGTTAAGAATGTATAAAAGGTGTATTAGTTACTTTGGTAAATAAACAAAATTGTTTTTGTTTTCTGTAGTAGTGGATTTGGCTTCATTTTTTTTTGTACTTTTAATTTCATTTTGAGTTGTATTTTATAAGCACGTTTTTCCCTTGTCTGTATGTGTGAATAAAATACATTTGTAAAAAAAAACACCTGAGTCTGTGTATACTGAACCATCAGAAACCAAAGTTGTCAATATTTCAGCTACCACTGTGGGCACTTTGGGATTTTTGAGTATTTCAGATTTTGGAATTCTGTTTAAAGGATGCTCAACCAGTATGACAATAATATTTTAATTTGTAGTGGAAATGGTATGGAGCATATATTTGCTACATTACAGAACCATTGTTTTAGTGGGTAGAATATGTCCATGTCTGACATGTTGCTCTGATTCATTGTTGGCTCTCCCAACATAATTCTGTGGCACTGGGTGGAAAGAGATGGAGAAATTGTCTGGCTAGTATGACATGAAGCCATGACAATTTGTGGTCATTCACAGAGGAGGCGCAGAATAATACTTAAGTGTCCTGTCAGGCAGCCTAGTGAAACTCTGCCTCTTCTGCATGCCAGGGAAATGCTCATGCAAAGAAGTGTGGGATCTTCTGGCACAAATGGGGAGAGTGTGCAATTGCTCATAAAACCAAGGGTTGTTTTCCCAAAGAAGATCCAGGCCCCAATAATAAACTTTTACAAGCTCTATCAATGACTGTTGAGATAAAGTTATAGTGTTGTTCTTCCTTCTCTTAAAAAATCACATTACCAGGGATTGTTGGAATGTGACTCCCACTGGGTTAACTTGGGTAAATCGCATTCTTTAGGGGCCCTTCTACACAACCATATAACTCAGAATATCAAGGCAGATGATCCACAATATCTTCTTTGAACTGGGTTATCTGAGTCCACATTGCCATACAACTCACTTCAATATGGATTTTATACAGCTATGTGGAAGGGGCCTTAGTCTCAGAAGAAGACAAAGGCGAACTCAATTGAGAAAAAATCTTCTAAAGATGACTCCGTGATTGATTCACCTTAGGTTCACCAGATGTTGGAAATTGTCTGATATTGGGACACCCAAAAGTGTTGAGATTCAGGGATGCCCTATAATAGGTATGGGCAAACCTTTCCAGGTGTTTTGGACTTCAATTCCCAGAAATCCCAACCAGCTTACTGGCTGTTAGAAATTGTGGGAATTGAAGTCCAAAACACTTGGAGGGCTGAAGTGTGCCATGCCTATAATTACCCTGCTCGGCTTCGGAAGCTGGAAAAAGACCCTTAGCTGAGTGGCTCAGACAGCCCCTACTTGCTTTCTCACCACCTGATAAATTCAAAGGAAGGTGCAGCCAACCAAAGATTGGAATACTGATATGCACTGGGAGCCTCCTGATCTCACACACAATATAATGTCTCTTCTCTGGAAAAACCCAAAATCCAAGGATATCAATCTATTGCTCAACTAAGGAAACCTTCCCTTTTGCCAGCCAATGTCAGCCAGTGATCATTATTTCCCCTAAATTAATCACATCCCATGTTAATAAGCTCCCACAGACAGAAAGCGGTGGTGCAAATGTAGACGACAGGCTCAAGAGCTTTTTAAAGTTTCCCACCATACTGTAGTTCTTGTAGATTTAAAACCGCCTCCTGACATGGTAAACTTGTATACCCAGGTTGGCAGTCCCTCCAGATTAAAAGAGGTGCTGTTAAACACCAGGTCTATAAATGGAAAAACAGCAATTACCCAGGACCTCATCCTGGATGGTAGGGCAGACCTGGCATGCATAACGGAGACCTAGTTGGATGAGATGGGTGGGGTCAACCTAACCCAACTCTGTCCTCCCAGGTACTCCATGCAGCACCAACCAAGATCTGGAGGGTGGTGAGACTGTGTCGCAATGGTCTACAAGGATTCCATCCCCCTGATCAGGTGCCCCATCCCACAGTCAATCTTGTTTGAATGTGTCCACCTGAGGGTAGGTGACCAGGACAGATTAGGAATTATGTTAGTGTACCAACCACCCCGCTGCAATACCTGAGCTAGCGGGGGTGGTCTCGGGCCTGGCGTTTGAATCCCAATGGCTTATTGTGCTGGGGGACTTTCATGTCCATGCTGAGACCATCCTTACTGGAGTGGCTCAGGACTTCATGGCCACCATGGCAACCATGGGGCTGTCCCAACTGGTATCTGGTCCCACCCCCAGAGCGGGACACACACTTGACTTGGTTTTCTGTCAGGGATGGGAGGAAGGTGGCGGTGTGGAGGAGCTGACCATCTCTCTGTTGCCATGGACTGACCAACGCCTGATCAAGTTCAGGCTGACTGAGCCCCCTAACCTCCGCAGGGGCGGAGGACCTATTAAAATGGTCCGCCCAAAGAGTCTTATGGATACGGATGGATTCATGATGGCTCTTGGGGAGTTTCCTGCCACCTCAGTAGATGATCCTGTTGATGCTATGGTCTCTCTCTGGAATGGGGAGGTGACTAGGGCAATAGACATGATTGCTCTGGAACGTCCCCTCTCGAGTCCCCGAGCTAAACCAGCTCCTTGGTTCAATGAAGAACTGGCAGCAATAAAGCGAAAGGAGAGGGGAGCGTGTGTGGTGTTTATAAAGTGTCTGTAAATGTGGGTTATGTCTGATATAGGAATTATTTCCTGTCATCCTTCCTTGGCCAACAGAAGAAATAAATTAATATCTGCTTCTGCCTTCTACCTCTCTGTGTCTCTATTGGGATCAATTGGAGCTTAGCACGCTGGGAATGGACCCAGAGATTTTGGACAACAAAATGAATTGATGGCACAACAACAACAACAACAGCAACAACAACAAGAAAAGGGGCTGCGATATTACATTTGTGAATGGGAGGATCCATCAATTCAGTGACTTCCACACCACAAAGGTAGTATGGGAAATATCCCTTCTGATCATAAACTCCCTTATGGAGGACCAGAAAAATGGAGTCAGTTATGAAAAAGCTTGACCATATGTTTTCAAAAGTCAACAGAGTGTAGTGAACTTTTACACTGATTTTGGGAAACCAAGATTCAAATACTTGGCCATGGATACCCACTGGGAGACCTTGAGCAAGTTGTTGTCCTAAAAAGGCAGTGGTAATTCTCCTCTAAACGATTCCTGCCAAAATTAGGGTTGCCATAAATCAGAGATGACCTGAAAGCATACAACAATCCAATCATTTTCAGTGCTACAATCCACTTTTAAAAAAAAGTTTAACCAAACCACATGGATACTTTTATTTGGAAATACTGAGTGAGGCAAGGAGAGTAAGACACTTGCATTGTGTGAAACAGTGAAAAACCAGGGAAATGAAAAGAAGTTGCCAAAACCGAATTGAGAGGATAATAAACACTTGAAAAGATGAAAGTGCAGAGAGGATTGTATGTCATCCTGAGAGAGCCCTATGTCCTAAGATAGCCAACAGCTTTCAGGAGAAGTACTATGTAATTGAAGACAGGAAAAACAGATGTTAAATACATACAATTCATTGCCTTTTATTTGCATACAAAAGGAAACAGAGCCAAAATGGGGGAGGAGAGATTCACATAAGCAGTCATCAACATATGCGATCATAAAATACTGGGTTTTTTTTATGAATCATTTTAACTATGCTTGATCATTCAGATAACATATATGTGTAGTTGACATTCATATCCTATGTTTTCCCCTTTCTTTTTCCCTTTCTCTATTTTTTCTTTCTTTTCTTCCTTTCTATTTTTGATCCATGCTTTAAGAATCCAATAAAAATGTGGACTCTAATAAGAACAATGTACAACACAATCGTACATGTGTCTACTCTAAAAGAAAAGTTATTGCACTCCAGCAGTGCATGTACCCTGTAGAGTTAATGCTTCTGTAGGGACATAAAAGAAAAGATGTCTAAGATAATGTTTAGATGGTATTTTAAGTTGTCATAGATGGTCTTCAAAGCTTTAAATCAATGTTGTCATTGTCCAGATCACTGCTTCATTGTCCAGATTAACTGTGGGTCCTGACCCCAAATGGGGTCCCCTTAACTCAATGTTGGGGTCACAAAATGTTGGCAACAGTAAATAGTTTCTAAATGCCACCCATTTAGACAAATCTGTTAGCAAAATGCTTCAGCTGTACTTCACAAAACTAAAACCAGCCTGTTTACCAAGCCTTGCAAATGCCCTGTTAGATAAGGTTCTTTTTCATATGTGGTAGACAGCTAAGACAGCTAAGAAAACAAACGCTATTAGTCTAAGATTCATATGCTAATTCAAATATTTTTAAAGATAGATTTTGGAATTATATCAAAATATTTTTATGGGGCATTATGAATAAAGAACTAGATAGTAAATATGTACTGTTTCTTTAATATATGACAATGTTTACAAGAACACTGTTTGCTCGAACCTGGAAATTGTCTGAATAATTGACACAGAAGGTTAGCATTTCCATTCATGGAGTTGGTAGATCTGGCTACAGCAGTGGTTCCCAACCTTTTTTTTTTTTTACCACTTGACCATTTGACTAGGGACCACTTGACCAGGGACCACTTTTTTGTGGGGGGTGGCTTGCATTTCTTAATATTGCTTCGTATACATCAGTCTTATGAAATAGATACATCCAACAAGGCACAAGCAAAGTTCTACACAGCGCTAGTATCCACAGTGGTCTCCTCCAGCACAGTATTTCAAAAATTCTTTCCATTACCATTCTTCATCTATCCTCTGCAAAATCCCTCTTATGCAGACATTATAAGGAATTGAGTGGATCTGGTGGACTGCATTTCTGGCCATTATTTCCATGTGCTTCATACTTAATTCTTGCCTCCTTAGGCCATACTAATCCAAAAGGAGTCAGACAGAATTGCTATTGTGCATAGAAATATGTTCTCAATCAACATTAATTAACCTTCCCTACCACACTTTGGAATAAATGTACTTTTTTCCTGCCTAAATGAGGGCTCCTTTATTTAGACGTGTTAAAAATTATTCTGTGTGTGCTAAACAGAGGCCTTCTGTTGATGAAACATAAGTTCTAATGTTGATTAATGGGTTTCTTTCATAGTGGATAAACTTGCTTTGTTTAAGTAAGATAGATCTATAAAAACACTAGGCAGAGTTTAATGAGAAAAACATTATTCAATTAAAACCACCATGGGAAGCTTTAAAGTGTTTCCAATTTTGGTGTTCTGTGTTGATAGGAACAGGCAGTAAATTATAGAATTATGTGTGTACTAGCAAGATGTATGAAAATTCATAGAAACATTCATTCCCCATTAATGTATTATAAACTAGAAACCTTTTGACCTTTACACAGCTTTCCCCAGTGATATAGATCTTTTTGCCTTTGTGATTTTTTGTGCAGAGAGTTTGTTCTTATCGACAAGGATTCCCAGATCAGAGTTTCGATGCTTGAATTGCCTGGGATGAAAATGTTATGAAGATGTGTGTGTGTGTGTGTGTGTGTGTGTGTATACAGTAGAGTCTCACTTATCCAACATAAACAGGCCGGCAGAATGTTGGATAAGCGAATATGTTGGATAATAAGGAGGCATTAAGGAAAAGCCTATTAAACATGAAATTAGGTTATGATTTTACAAATGAAGCACCAAAACATCATGTTAGACAACAAATTTGGCAGAAAAAGTAGTTCAATACGCAGTAATGCTATGTAGTAATTACTGTATTTATGAATTTAGCACCAAAATATCACAATATATTGAAAACATTGACTACAAAAATGTGTTGGATAATCCAGAACGTTGGATAAGCGAGGCTTGGATAAGTGAGACTCTACTGTATGTGTGTGTGTGTGTGTGTGTGTGTGTATGTGTGTATATATATATATATCTCAATGACAAATTCGGAACACCGTCAATATATCATGCCAAACACCATCACCATTCATGTCTGTATCATGCATTATTGCCTACTCATTTCAAATTACCAATGGCTAACATTGACTGTTTTGACAGATCCATTTAAACAAAGCCACCAACCCATGACATTTGGGCAATTACTAATTTTGGCAACTTACCAGGATATTCACTTTTACTATCATACCTCTCCGTACTGCTGCAACTATTACACTTCATCTCTTTGTGGTCCAGCAGCCAGACCTACTGCTGGGGAGGTAACTCTTCCCTCTCGTAGTTCCATAGATCTGTACTTTTAAAATTTTCAATGGAAATTCATACTTTTCAGGAAGTTTAGTTTGAAATAAATAAACAAATATTCTAGCCCTTAAATACTGGGAGAGGGGGAAAGCAGTATAGCCCCCCGATATTACTTTTGTGATGGCATGCTGACACAGACATAACTGTGAGTTGTTTCACAGGTAAGTTGCACAGTTGTGCAATCAGAGACTATCGACAAGTTTTCTCATGAATGACAGGGGATGGTTTTTGTATGTGCGTGAAGGTGGCAGATTGGTGACAGGTAGTGCAGGGCCTTGTTCTAATCCAGTTTGCCACCTCAGCCTTACCAATAAAATCTTACATTGCTAATTAATGATTACTTTTACTTCCTGCTCAAGCTTGAATTTGGCCCGAATCCAAAAGTCAGAACAGAGCTACCCTAGAACGAGAGTCCTGGGGATTATTAGAAGTGTCCAAGGCTTCCTCCCTTCAACTTGCTTCCTTCTTTATCACGGACACAGCTGATTAAGAGAGTATGCCCGCCACTTGGCGCCTTCCCATCCTGTGTGTGTTTTAATACATTAATGCTATCTTACTTAAAGGTTATGCTCCCATTCACATCATGTTATCTGAAGACTTTAAAAAAACTTGTTGTTTCTTTGGATGACTAAAGGTTGCCACGGCACTACGTACTGCAGCAAGGCTGTGCTTTTAATGCTGGGGTTTCTGGAAGTTGGTTGGTTCAGAACATATTTGAACATATTTATAAGATGAACAGTACTTCAGACTGCAATCCTGTAGATACTTACCTGGAAAAAAGAATCACTGAATCTAAAGTGGTTTTATTTTGGAGTAGTTGTACATGGGAGTGTCATGATCCGAACTTGAACAAATCAAATCAAATGAAAAGGCCAGCCCTTTTGGATATATCCCTTATATTTTATTTAACTTTTTAAGTAAAGATTATTATTATTATTATTATTATTATTATTATTATTATTAATTCATTTCTATCCCGCTTTTCTCCCATGGGTGGGATTCAGGATACCAAAATTCATAGATGCTCAATAGTATAGTAAAATGTTATCCCTTCAAAATCTAGGATTGTTTTTAGGATTTTTTTAAAAAAGTCAAGCTTTGGATGTTTGAATCTGTGGACACAGAGAGCTTACCCAATAATAATAATAATAATAATAATAATAATAATAATAATAATAATAATAATAATAATAGGAAAAACTCAGCCGCATCATCTGAAAATACATCACACGGTCCTAGACACTTGGGAAGTGTTTGACTTGTGATTTTGTGAAACGAAATCCAGCATATCTATCTTGTTTGCTGTGTCATACAATAAAATAATAATAATAATAATAATAATAATAATAATAATAATAATAATGAAAAGCAACAGGAAAAACTCAGCCGCTATCAGGACCTCAAGATTGAACTTCAAAGACTCTGGCAGAAACCAGTACAGGTGGTCCCGGTGGTGATCGGCACATTGGGTGCCATGCCAAAAGATCTCAGCCGGCATTTGGAAACAATAGACATTGACAAAATTACGATTTGTCAACTGCAAAAGGCCACCCTACTGGGATCTGCGAGCATCAGCCGAAAATACATCACACAGTCCTAGACACTTGGGAAGTGTTCGACTTGTGATTTTATGATAAAAAATCCAGCATATCTATCTTGCTTGCTGTGTCATAATAAAATAACAACAACAACAACAACAACAACAACAACAACGACAATACTTTATTTTTCTATCCCGCCTCCATCTCCCCCAAGAGACTCGGGGCAGCTAACATAGGGCCAGGGCCATACAGAAACAGAATGTGACAAGTTAAAACCAGAATAAATAACTAAGAAACAGTATCAACATAACAATCAAATAAAATGAACAAATAAAATGCAAAATGCAATATAACACCATAGTGACCAGATAAAAGATAAGATAATTAAGCCAGACATCACTACTAATAGATAAGAAGGGGTGGTCAAGTCAAAGAGTGCATAGTTTCAAGACCGTTAATAAAGTGTCTGGACAAGTGTTGAAGAGTTGCCTGAGATAGTTCGGAGTAGGATGGGTAGGAAGGAAAACAGAGTGTGAGGGAGCAGTATGTCAATGTGAGGGGTCTATCATGTCATTGGTTGTTTGAATGCACACTTGAAAAACTATGTTTTTAACTGTTTGATAAAGGCACACAGGGTTGGGGCCAGTCTAATCTCCCTTTAAATAATAATTTGCTCAGAATGATACACCAAAGAGTCCACTAAACAATAACTGGCCATTACACCAGAGAGCCATTAGTAGTAGTTGATAGTATTTTCAGAGGCATTGTAAAAAGAAAGAAAGAAAGAAAGAAAGAAAGAAAGAAAGAAAGAAAGAAAGAAAGAAAGAAAGAAAGAAAGAAAGAAAGAAAGCAAGCAAGCAAGCAAGCAAGCAAGCCTCTCGTTCCTGGAAGTATTTCTTCCCTCTGTTTGTTTTGGCTTTCAGTGGCTATAAAATAAGGAAAAGCAATCCTTTTTATTGTCAACATTTCTAAGAATTTCAGTACTATGTGGAGGGGGAGGGGGAGAGAGAATGAGCATCATATGTATGGATCACAATGTTTTCTGACTCATCATGGAAGAACAAACCCCCATGCACTAAGCTTTTTTAGAAGCAGAGCTGAAAAATATTGACGATTGAAGTTCAAGGAGACAGCCATCACTGAAATACATGCTGCTAAGCCAAGAAACCTGTCTTCCCCCATAAGCAAACACAATCACCAACAAAGGGGGAGTTGGCCCCACATCATCATTGTACTGCAATAGGTTTCATAACACCACACCTGGCATCAATCACAAAAACAAATGGATAATCACTTGGGTTCTCATAATGATTAATGTATGTAAATGGTTGGGATGGTGGTAAGAAGGAGATGAAAAGTTACATATCTATTTGGCCGAATTAGCCCTGTGGGAGGTAATCTATCGAAGATGAATTACAAGAAGAAACTGGTGGAAGATAATTTAGCTTTCCTTGCCATTTGTTATTAGGGAACACTGGACTGGGACAGAGAGCATTTGCATTGATATTATAAAACTCTGCTTAGAATAAACAAACCCACAAAGTGCCAACCATTGTACATTTGTCCCAAAGCGTTGTACTCTGGAGGATGTTAAGACCAGATGCCAAGAAAGATGTGATGATGTGATGTGGTTCATAGAAAGGGTAAAAGGGGGCAGAAGAGAGGGAGAAAAAGGACACATGGAAGCTGAGCTGAAGAATATCACATCATGAGCCATTTTCATGACAAATAACCATCCTAGTTCCAGAAGGATATCTGGAAAACAGGACAATCTAAATGGCATTTTAGAAGGAAATGGTGTAGTCTGGTACTGTCTACTTTTCTTCTATGAATGACACGAATCTAATATGAAGTCACATAACCAAACCATTTTTTAGATCAGTGGTTCTCAACCTGTGGGTCCCCAGGTGTTTTGGCCTACAACTTCCAGAAATCCCAGCCAGTTTACCAGCTGTTAGGATTTCTGGGAGTTGAAGGCCAAACATCTGGGGACCCACAGGTTGAGAACCACTGCTTTATCACATAAGTGTATGACTTGTGGTTCTACAGTTGTTGTTGTTGTTGTTGTTGTTGTTGTTGTTGTTGTTGTTGTTGTTGTCATTATTATTATTATTATTATTATTATTATTATTATTATTATTATTACTATTACCTGTGGTTAAAAATTAGTAACTGATACACTGAATGCCTATCAATATTCCTAAACATTGAAAGGCATCAAAGAGAATAAACCAAACCTAGTACAGGAGTTTTTCATTTTTCTGAAAACTGACATACCTTTATTGTATTAGAGATAGCACTTCATTTCCTATGTTTATAGTAATTTATTTGCTTTTTGTTTCTGTCCATAAAAAAGTAGTACAGCTTTAGAGTAGACATATGCACCAAGCAACTGAGTTAGGTAATATTATTATTTTGCTTGTTCTGCTGACAGTAATACATTAAAGTTTAATACTACAGCCTCAAGCCAAGTGACTGACTTGAAATTTGAGTGTGCATGACATTAATCAAATGTGGTCTTGGACTGCAGTGGACACATTGCAAAATGCTCTCTGAAAACTGACTTAGCAATGTTAAAAACCAATCCAAGAAAGTGTTGGCAGAACTCTTTTCCTTTTTGTCTTATATCCAACTGCTTCTATCTTACCAGAATTTGTTAAGAGACTATGTAATTGTAACACCCAAGAGGAGACAGCAACTCACTCACAAGTGAAACATCTGCACCTGTGGTTAGCAGTGGGTTTATCTGTGATTTAAGCACATGTGTCCCTTCATTCTGCTCCCAGTATTGCTATTGGAGCGACAGCAATGTTTCGTTGCAATTGAAACAAATGAAATAAATGTTTCACTGTGATTAAGAAAAGACTTCTCTTCCCAAGGGTTGTAGTTGGGGGCAGAAGAGGAGAGGCAAAATTAGGGCTTTACCTTCCCAAGGAGAATCCCCTTCATTTGTTCAGTCCCCAAATTTTATCATTACAGTAATTTAAAACTTCAGAGGAGTATTTAAAAATAAAGTTGAGTCATGAAAGACAAGGGGCAAAGTTACCAAAGGACGGTAAACAGCAGACATAAAACTTGTAGGTGTGGAGTCTTGCCCCCTGCAATACTAGAAATTGTAGAAGATTTCAGAAGGAAGGATTCTTATTACAGTAGAGTCTCACTTATCCAGTACTTGCTTATCCAAGGTTCTCGATTATCCAAGCCATTTTTGTAGTCAATGTTTTCAATATATCATGATATTTTGGTGCTAAATTCGTAAATACAGTAATTACAACATAACATTACTGCATATTGAACTACTTTTTCTGTCAAATTTGCTGTATAACATGATGTTTTGGTGCTTAAGTTGTAAAATCATAACCTAATTTGATGTTTAATAGGCTTTACCTTAATCCCTCCTTATTATCAAAGATATTCGGTTATCCAAGATTCTGCTGGCCCGTTTAGCTTTGAGAAGTGAGACTCTACTGTACATGGAATTCTATTGGGAGTCACAATATCCTCATTTTGTGCTGCCATAGCTATATGTCTGTCTCTTACTTGGGATACACATAGACCAGGATGTTGTATATTATGGGTAGACAACATCTTATACAACAAGATTGATCCACATTTTTGTAAACCTAAACTCCAAGTTCCTCAAAGTCAAGAGGATTTTTTTTAAAAAAATGCAGTTCATGAACATTTAAGATATTCTCGTAGGATATGTGCATGTGCAGCCTACCTCTAATCTGTTTAAGCCAGTAGTTCTCAACCTATGAGTCCCCAGATGTTTTGGCCTACAACTCCCAGAAATTCTAACAGCTGGTAAACTGGCTGGGATTTCTGGGAGTTGTAGGCCAAAACACTTGGGGACCCATAGGTTGAGAAGCACTTTGGTAAAGGGTTTGCTTAAACCAGTGGTTCTCAACCTAGGGTCCCCAGATGTTTTTGGCCTACAACTCCCAGAAATCCCAGCCAGTTTACCAGCTGTTAGGATTTCTGGGAGTTTTAGGCCAAACCATCTTGGAACCCACAGGTGAGAACCACTGCTTTATCACATAAGTGTATGACTTGTGGTTCTACAGTTATCATTAGATTAAATTTCTATCACCCTAGGACCGACTCTATCATTTGGCAGGGTACTCTGACTACCTGAAAGATGACAGAAGCAACAAATGGCATTCTTTTCCCCTCCCCAAACATACACACTTGCTTAAACTGGGAAAATCTCCACTGCTGTGACAGGGATTATTCCTCTATTCTCAGCTGTCCCTTCTTCTTACCACCATCAGGACTTCTCCTTCATCTTCTCTACTCACTTCAATTCTTGTGCAAGTCCTCATTGTTGCTACTGCTCACTCACGTACACCACTGAATGAAAGGAGTCAACATTTTTTTTCCTGAGCTTTGTAGGAGCAACCCATTCTGTTTGGCAGGCCAGGAAAATGCAGAAAGAGGGGTGTGCATTGTGGAGGGAGGGGGGTGGTGGAGACCAACACATTCACAAACATTAGATGCAAAGATGGAGGCAGCCCCTGAACTGCTCCTCATGTTGCAGATCATGGCAGAACATTCAAATGTATTGGATGGAGTTGTTATCCTCAGCATTTGCATGTTCAGGGATCACAGCTACTTGCAGGAATGGTGGCCCTCATTATTGCCTCTCTCCAGGCATTGTGCATGTTTGATACTTCAGCAATATATATAGTCCTTCACCTGTGCTTATGATTTGTGATGGAACTTCTTCACACAGGTTTGCTGCTCCATAGTTTTTTAAAAAATCTGTTAAAGCAACTTTGTAATTCCAGCAAAGTTCATTAATTGAATATGTATTTGTGGGAAGAAGAGTGGGAGAAAGGAAGACACCCGCTCCCCGCCATGTTACTTCTGTGCCAATACAGATTGTGGATCATTGCACAAGTTGGGTGATGGGAACATGGGTTCATCTTGGTGAGGTGGCAGGGCATCAATGGGTTATGTATCATGCAGTAAGGACAGTAATCAAAAATGGCAAGCCTACTTTAATGCTAGCTTGCCATTTTCATGCGATAAAAGTCCTAGACAGTTGCTGTATTAGTCCAAGCCGGCATAGCCTATAGTGAGGGACCATGCATGCTAAATTCCAATAACATACAAAGAACTGCAGGTTCTACATCTCTTCCTTCAAAAGGCATGCTGTGGCATCAAGATTTCCTGTTTCAATCTTCCACTCCCCTTCCCATGGTGCTGGCTGAAGCCGGTTGTGTCACCTGGCTACATAATAAAACTGTTATCCATCTAACTGAACCACACAATGAACCGATAGACATTTCGATTTGGCAGTTAAGCAAGGCAAAGATTTATATAAAATGCCAGCCCTTCAGAATAGTTTATATAAGAATCCCAGCCCTTCCATGGCATTAATACCTGGCATCCTTTTCCATTATGCAAGTGGGCGTATGACTGTAATTATTCAACAAAAGAGTCCAAATTGTTTATCTGATCTTTTGCCCTGGTGCACGCTGCATTGTTTCATATCTGTCTCTTTTTGTTTCTCATGGAAAGTATGTTTTCATTACAAGTACCCAACTTGAAATGATGACCTAGTGCTCTTTGATATTTATTTAATATGTCATGAGAACAGATGTTATTTCATGGTGTAGTCAGCATTACTCAAGGGGTGGGCCCAGGTCCAAATTCATATGGGCACAGCTGTAGATCTACTTATGTACAGCCATTGGCCTTTGATCAGTGCTTTTGGACCTAGTTTGGCAAGGTAAAACTCTTCAAATGGGGCCAGCAATGATCCTGATACATTTTGGACCAGAATTTAGAAAAGGCTACATCTTGGAACTATAATTGCATTACTTCCTCATACAGCATGAGTAAGCAACTTTGGACCTGTAGTTGTCCAATAGAGTTCCTAATTCCTGTCCTTAAGCATGCTAGCAGTTTGAAAACATGGTGGCAATGAAAGAGAGACAGCATGAACTCACACAGCAATGAGGAGCATATAGTGGAAATGTAAAAGGGATGCATTCTTCTGCTTCTATCCTCTTCTGATATTGTTCTTCCGTTCACTGGAGCTTTATAGCAATTTTGAAATAGGATTCTACAAATCTGGGAGCTTTCAGAGTTTTGAAGAGTCTCATAACATCTTTCAACTCAGGGTTGAATCAATGCAGTTGGACACCACTTTGTCTGCAATGGTTCAATGCTATGGAATCATGGGAGTTGTCAATTTCCAAGGTCTGTAGTCTTCTCTGACAAAGAGTTCTTGTGCCTCACCAAACTACAATTCCTATGATTCCATAGCATTAAACCATGACAGGTAAACTGGTATCCAACTGCATTAATTCTAGGATGTAGAACTATCCTCCACTATGGAAATCCAGCTCCAAAGTGCCAGAGTATTGAGATGTCTATAGAATGAATTACTGGAAATGTTGAATGTGGCCAAGGATCACAATTAAACAGCTGTGGAGGACTTCACAGACATTGTCAGATATAGCCAAACAACCATGATTTTCTATTACAGAAATTGAATGGATTTAGTGGTGGAACAGTTCTTTGGGTTTATGCAGGTGGAAAACTCTTGGGCAAAGATCTACATAACAGATTTGTTTTAGCAAATGGTTAGTTTTTTTTCCAAAAAAGAGTAAGAAAAAGAAAATTGTTGCCCAGTGGTATGATAAGGCTGCTGTAGTGCATTGTGAGTACACAGTGCAGAATGACATAAATGACTCATATATAGCCTCATATGGGAAGAGGCAATCTTTTAGATATCTTGCCACATTTTCAGTCTTTGTAGGTCAACACCATCTTCTTTATATTCAACTAAAACCTGGAGTGAATTTATACCCCTACTTATGTTGGAACCACCAACCAAACACTGAAAAAATTAAAAATGGGTTGTAAGTGTTCTACTGATATTATTATCTTGATGGAGGAAGGCAGACTAAGGTCCACAATGTGACTTAGGTCTACAGGTTTCCCATGTAGCCTTCCATGAGCTGTGTTGTTTATATTTGTTGTCCTTTTAATGCTTTTATCACATTTCATTTTATTTATAGTTTAAACATACAGTAGAGTCTCACTTATCCAACACTCATTTATCCAACATTCTGGATTATCCAACACATTTTCAAAACATTGTGATATTTTGGTGCTAAATTCGTAAATACAGTAATTACTACATAGCATTACTGCGTATTTATTATTTAACTATTTTTTCTGCCAAATTTGTTGTATATCATGATGTTTTGGTGCTTAATTTGTAAAATTAAACCCTAATTTGATGTTTAATAGGTTTTTCCTTAATGCCTCCTTATTATCCAACATATTCACTTATCCAACATTTGCCGGCCCGTTTATGTTGGATAAGTGAGACTCTACTGTATATTAAACTTGTGTACATTTTTTAAAGTTGAGTCTTCTGCAAGATGCTACGAGTCCCAGATTGGGAAAAGGAGGGTATAAATCAATAGATCAATATAATCTCTGAATTAAGATATTTGATTCGGACCTGGTAGATGCTTGGTCTGATTCACTATATATGGCTGGAATCCTGTCAGTGATAGATACTACCCTGTTTCCCCTAAAATAAGACATCCCCAGAAAATAAGACCTAGTAGAGGTTTTGCTGAATTGCTACATATAAGGCCTCCCCCGAAAGTAAGACCTAACAAAATTTTTGTTTGGAAGCCTGCCCAGCGCCTGACAAACAGAACACCAGAGCATGCAGGATTGGTAAATGTGCATACCAGTGGTATATGGAAATAATGGTAGTATCAAGAAATTCTTGACAGAAGTCACAGTTTGTCTGGTTTGGTTATATTGGCTTGTGATGACAACTACTGTACAGTATAGAATAAATGTTCATTTTTTGTTCAACAATAATTGTAAATTCTTCTTCATGGAAAAATAAGACATCCCCTGAAAATAAGACCTATAGCATCTTTGGGAGTAAAAAATAATATAAGACACTGTCTTATTTTCGGGGAAACACGGTAGTGTAAATTTTCTATTTTCCAAGCATGTGCACATTTTCAGCAATTGTAGAAAGGGATACCCACTAGTCCTTGGTGCAATGACCTTCCCACATTCATCCTCAGGGTGATAGCAAACCAGTGTGTATCCATAACCAATGTCTGAGTGGGAAGTGTGGGATTCCTGGAGGTCTAGAAGTGTAATGCTTGTGCTTTTTCCAAACTGTGTTATGGCAGCTGGGTGGTGTTCGGAAGTCTTTTGCCTACTCCCATCACTTATTGGCTATAAGTGCAGTTGGCAATGGTTGAAGTGTAGCAGAAACCCATTGAGAGAGATTTATGCTCCATCAGTACTGATGTATTTCAGTCTATACCCCCTCTTGAATTCAGTGGATTTATATCCGAGTAAACAATAAACATATATAAAACATGAAACATTGGACTACAATTCTGGTAACCAGGATTTCTTTGTTCAACCATGCAAACCCAGTGTGTCATCTTGACAAGTCCCACATCCAAGGTGTGGGATGAATTCTGTGTTCAATTATTATCAATGGGGGAAAGCCAAGTGGCTGATGCTTCCCTCTGTGGAATGGGGCAACAAGTGAGTTGGTAGACTGAAACAAAGGATTATGAATTGGAAGAAAAAGGAAGGTCCAGAAACAGATTTTGACCAAATTTTAAAATGGAAATTAGAAAAGGAAAAAGGCTTGATGGGTTTTATTTATAAGATATTAATTGAAAAACAATATAAATTGAAACAAACATTGGGCGAGCTATGGAAAGAGGACACGAACATTAACGACTCTGACATTGAATACTGGATCAATTCAATTAAAAAAATCAAGCAGATAAAGATAAGAGAAACCCAAAGGAAAATACTGACTAAATGGTATAGAACCCCAATCCAGTTAGCTTATATAACTAAAACAACCACAAAATTGTGTTGGCATGGATGTGGGATAACAAGGTAAAGAAGGAAACTGAAGATTTAACAGGACACAAATTGATTTTGAAAAATAAAGAATTTTTCATCCAGAAATTAGATAAGAACAAAATTACTAAGGACTGGGGGCAAATTATAAAATACATGTTAGTTGCCGCTCAAGCAACAGTTGCCTTGGGTTGGAAAGAGCAAACAAAGTGGGAAGTTAAAAAATGGTATGAATACCTAGCTGATTTTATGCTTCAGGATTATTTCCTTGAAAGGAGAACTAAATATATATCAGGCCGAATCAAAAAGAATTGGGAGCTGAAATGGGGAAGATTGATAGATAAAGTCAAAGGACAAAGAAAATATAAAGAATTGAATCATTCTCTACTTACGATTGATCAATTAAAATAATATCTGAATGGAAGAAAGTACTGTTCCCAGAGGGAGGGGGGAGGGGTGAAAAACTACTGGACATAAATGGGAGATAAAAGTGGAAGTAGCAAGTGTAATGGTACCAAGAATATGTGATTGGATGTGTATGTTGATGGATTTTGTTGCTGTTTCGCTGGTATCTACAATAAAAACATATATATTTTTTTTAAAAGTCAGTTGGTAGATGTGGGGCATGAGGCAATGGCTCCCCCCCCTCTGCCGGGCACTGTAGGACTCACCATGATGTATGGCGATTCTTCCGGCATGTGTGAAGAGGTCCTTATAGCCACTGTTTGCTTCATTTCATACTCCCTTCCCAGTTAGTTTTTCAAGTTGATTCTAAGGACATAATGGAATTTCTCAATAAAGAATTATACCTGAATTGTACTTTTAATAAAAAAAGAGTTTCCCTTCACTTTTAAAATCTGGGTATGATTAAAGATAATTCCCTTATCTCCTCCTACTTGACATATTTCAAACTGCTTCTGGACAGACCTGATAATTAATCTCTGTGTGCTAGTGAATTCTTTGATTTGATTCATCCCCTCTGTTCCTGTCATACATATTCTTTGTTTGCTTTGTGATCTTCATCTGAAATGAACATTTATAATTAAATAGTTCTTTGATCCACAGAGAAAATTGCAATCTTTTAGAGTGTTTTAAGAACCACAAAGGAACTGGCTTTGCTTTGGCTTCTTTTTAATCTGGACAAAGAATAGAAGAGATATCTTCAAACGAAAAGACTTTCTAAGAATATTAAGATCATATTAAGAAATCTGTCTCCCTTGCCTGCAAAATACTCAAACCTGATTTGGGTCTGGTCAGCAGTTGCTTTTCTAAAATGGTAGCTTTCAGGAAAAGGTGAAAGATATTGATGCCCAGGTGCTATCAGGTCCAATATGGCAACCACTCTTTCCATAATATGTGGAATACTGACATGAAAGGAGAGCCTGGACCAGGAATGATGTGCAATCAGACTGCTTGCTTGCACTGCTCCATGGCTGGATTTTGGCCTGGGTCTCCAGTTACCATTTATGAATCTTCAACATTCCCTTTCAAGCAGAGCCGGTCCAACAATGAGGTAAATTAAGTGGTCACTTTGGACGCCAAACATACAGGGGCGCAGTCGAGACTGCTTTTTCTGTTGATTTGTAGATGTTTTGGTGCTTAATTTGTAAAATCTTAATGTAATTTGATGTTTAATAGGCTTTTCCTTAATCCCTCCTTATTATCCAACATTTTCGCTTATCCAATGCTTTTATTTTTCAGTGATTGTTTTTTTGAGGGGGGGGGAGTGCCAAAATTCTGTTCGCCTACACTTGAAAAATACCTAGGGCTGGCTCTGCTTTCAAGTTACTATTATAGCAAGTAACAGTAAGTATCTAGTTATTTTACACTCAGGAACAGATTGTGCCACTTGTGTTTATTTCAAAGAGCCTGAAAAATATAATCATATATCTTTCCCATCTGATAAAGATATGTTGATTGGAACAGAATACATATGAATTAAATTCTGAGATTAGACATACTTGTTGGTGCTTTTCCTATTTCAGTCAGCCCTTATCTTTCCCAGCATTTGTTTCCTTAAGGCACACAGTTCATGACAACCCTTTGATTCAGAAATGGTTTAAGTTTAGTTTTTGTTTGGCTTCTGCCAAAGCTTTTCAGGTTACCCTCCATCAAAGAAATACTGTGATATATCTTTCTCTCATTTCACTAGATTTCCTCTCAATTTAGTGATGTCAGAATTTGGTTTCAAAGGGGAAGAACCACAGTAGAATTGGATGTGCTGCCTAATTTGAGACATTTTTGTTCTGGCGTGGAGAGATACAGTGGAATATCATAGACATAAAGATAGTATTGGAACCATATGGACTGATAAGATTCCCTAAAAATAGAGGATAAAGATACAACAACAACTCACCTGAAAAAGAGCTCCATGAAACCCCAACTGAAAGTGGAAAAGGAAATACATGACTTCCAGCTACACCATTAAATGACTGACCAGGGAGACAAGATGTAAACCAACTAAGGACTGAATCAGTAAACCTTAGGTTTACTGTAGCACGTTCTTTGCTTATATTGATACATTGAATTTATTTACTCAACGAACGTGTTACATTGAAAAATTGACTATTCTAGGTTTTCCATATCATCATAAACTACCACCTGAGAAAGACTACACAGTCAAAATCGGTCGTGGATGGTGACAAACTTTGGATTTATTTAAAACATTGGATTAAAAAAAGGATTTATTAACTTGGACATATAGGTTGGATTTACAATTAGTGATTTACACAGTCCTCCATGTGGAACATGAACTCTGGTTGTCATTGGACTCACAAACCCTTAATATACGAGTTCTGCTTTCTATGAAAGTATGTGTGTTTGTAACACATTGATTATATTTTGGTTTAGGTAAAGGTAAAGGTTTTCCCCTGACGTTAAGTCCCTTTGTGACCGACTCTGGGGGTTGGTGCTCATCTCCATTTCTAAGCCGAAGAGCCGGCATTGTCCATAGACACCTCCAAGGTCATGTGGCCGGCATGACTGCATGGAGCGCTGTTACCTTCCCGCCGGAGCGGTACCTATTGATCTACTCACATTGGCATGTTTTCAAATTGCTAGGTTGGCAGGAGCTGGGGCTAACAGCGGGTGCTCATTCCGCTCCCGGGATTTGAACCTGGGACCTTTCGGTCTGCATGTTCAGCAGCTCAGCGCTTTAACACACTGCGCCACCACCAGGGGCCCATATTTTGGTTTAGAGATGTGTATTTTGAAGCATTTAGTATATTTTGAATCTCTATAATCTTCGTCTGTATATTGCATGTTCTATGACTATAGCATATATAGGAAATACTGTCTTATAGTTTATATTATTAGATTACATTTCTGCTTATAGTGGCCTCTGGCCTTTTCACTGTGAAACAGGCCAATAATTAAAATGAGAAGATGTATCGAGTGAAGGCTTCTTAAAAATGGAGAAACAGAAGCATATTTAAACTCAGAAGAAAATGAACCAGTGGAAAGGAGAAATTAATAATACTGAAAAAAGAAGGGAGAATGACAGGCAAAACAGTAATTAATCAAGAAGGAATGGGATCAAGAGAACAGTTAGAAGGATTTAAACACTTCAACATGTTGGACAATGTATCTAACAAGACAGGGAGGAAAGTAGTAAACACAAGAAGCAGATATTTGGCATCTTGGTAATGAGGAAGCTTCAGAAGCAATAAGATTAGAATTGATAGTTTCAATTTAAATATTAATGACACTAGCAAAATCATCAGCAGAGAAGGATGGAGAGAAGTGGAGGGGAACTTTAAAAGAAAAATGTAGAAAAGAGATACTGTAGGTGCTGTGTGTTGGCACTGATAGCGCTAAATTAATAAATTGAGTATTTCTGCTTGACCAAAGAGATAACACAAGGAAATAAGAAAGAAATAATTTATACTCTATGTTGTCTTCCCAGTCTCTAGTCTTCATCCACAAACATCCAGCTGAGTGAGAGCAGGAATGAAGATACCAAATAAAAGGAGTAAGCCAAGACAGGAGTATATTCATGGTATGTTTTGTGTTAATTTATACTATAATTTAAATTATTTATATGTTTTCCTCAGTGTTATGCTCTTCACACTCATATGATGGATGATAGAAGATTTTTTCTAATGTTATTCTCAGCATATGTATAACCTATGCTCTGCTGTTCAAGAAAAAGATTTCCCTTCTCAGTATTGAAATGGTCATGTGTAGCTGTTCCTAGTTGAAAGACCTCTTAATTTTATGAGTTGTCTGACTCTTCCTTTTTTCTTTCCGGTAACATTCATTTGCAGTTATCAAACATAACGTTTTATGCAATAAGAATAGTTACATGCCTATGCCCAAAAACAGATGAAAGGTCATTTCTCCATCCTAATGTCACTGCCCTGGCCATTGAGAAAGCGAGAAAAAAAGAAAATAGAAAATAATTTCCTCCCACACTGCAATCCCATTTTCATTGTGCATCCTATCTTATTTATTTAGATTGTTACACCTGAAGCCAGGGAATTGTCAGATTAAGAATGTGTAAGATGCTCTTTATGACTGAAGAACAGGGCATACATATTCAAAACAAGCAAAGAAGCAAACAAACCAAAAACTTTAGAGAGATTTTAGACCTACTAATGTATCACACTTTGTATTCTGTATTTTTGTTATGCATTTCACATACATGATTCAGATTCACCTAACTTGATCTTATCCCAAGTATTTGCGAGTAATCTGAGAATGTTTGACAAAGACTGTGAGGGTTTTTTAGTGGAAAATTGTTGGCTTTGCAACATGTTATGAAATAAACTAAGAATTCTAACTGCTACCACTCAAATATTGTTTCATCCATAGGTAAAGGTAGGTTTTCCCCTGACGTTAAGTCCATTCGTGGCCGACTCTGGGGGTTGGTGCTCATCTCCATTTCTAAGCCAAAGAGTTGGCGTTGTTCGTAGACACCTCCAAGGTCATGTGGCTGGCATGACTGCATGGAGTGCCTTTACTTTCCCGCCTGAGCGGTACCTATTGATCTACTCACATTTGCATGTTTTCGAACTGCTAGGTTGGCAGGGGCTGGGGCTAACAGCGGGCACTCTCTCCGCTCCCCCAATTCAAACCTGCGACCTTTCAGTCCAGAAATTCAGCAGCTCAGCGCTTTAACACACTGTGCCACCAGGAGCCCCTCATCATATCCATATGACCACGTTTATGTCAGAAAGAAAATCACCATTGATACAGGTTGAGCATCTCTTTTCCAGAGTTCCAAATTCTAAAATATTCTAAAATCCAAATTTGTTCACCTTGAGATAGTGCCTTTTTCTGATTTCTTATGGTTCAACATGCAAAAACTTTATTTCATGCACAAAATTATTTAAAATACTATATTGTATACAATATCTCCAAACTCTGTTTAACTATAACAAATAAATGAATTTCATGTTTATTTATTTTATTTATGTATTTAAAACATTTATAGTCCGCCCTTCTCACCCCGAAGGAGACTCAGGGCGGAGCACAAAATATATACAGCAAGCATTCCATGCTGGGACATGAAATAACTATAAATATATACAAACATTCACATTCTTTAACATGATTTAAACAGAACATGTGCAAACTAGGAAATAATAGAAAATTTGCCAAGGCCAAATCTTTACCTTATGGAAGAGGTAGTCAACCTATGGTTTTTATGTAATATTTGATTCTATCTCTCATCCATCCCATTCAGCAGTGATCCTGTTATGGGAATTTATAGGATGATGTGAGTTGTTATTCAAAATGTCTAGATGTTACTAGTTTGGAAGTATGTGTTTCAGAAGACATTCATTCCTGAATTTTAATACCTTGGTGACAACATTCCTTTAAAAAAAATTTTTTTCATGTCAGGAGCAACTTGAGTCGCTTCTGGAGTGAGAGAATTGGCCGTCTGCAAGGACGTTGCCCAGGGGACGCCTGGATGTTTTGATCTTTTTACCACCCTTGTGGGAGGCTTCTCTCATGTCCCCGCATGGAGCTGGAGCTGATAGAGGGAGCTCATCCGCGCTCTCCCCGGGTGGGATTCGAACCTGGCAGCCTTCAGGTCAGCAACCCAACCTTCAAGTCATGAGGCTTTAGTCCACTACACCATCGGGGGCTCCTAAAAAAGATGGAAAGCTCTCATCTACACATTCATCAAATGTGAATGTTTAAGATTTAATCCATGCTTTGCGGTGGCGAAGTGTGTTAAAGCACTGAGCTGCTGAACTTGCAGACCGAAAGGTCGCAGGTTCAAATTCCGGGATCGGAGTGAGCGCCTGCTGTTAGCTCCAGCTTCTGCCAACCTAGCAGTTCATGCCAATGTGAGTAGATCAATAGGTACCAATCCGGCGGGAAGGTAACAGTGCTCCATGCAGTCATGCCGGCCACATGACCTTGGAGGTGTCTATGGACAATGCTGACTCTTTGGCTTAGAAATGGAGATGAGCACCAACCTCCAGAGTCAGAAACGACTATACTTAACGTCAGGGGAAACCTTTACCTTTTACTAAACAGAACATGTGCAAACTAGGAAATAATGCAAAATTTGCCAAGGCCAAATCTTTACCTTATGAAAGAGGTAGTCAACCTATGGTTTTTATGTATGATTTGATTCTACCTCTCATCCATCCCATTCAGCAGTTATCCTGTTATTGGAATTTATAGGATGATGTTATTCAAAATGTCTAGATGTTACTAATTTGGAAGTATGTGTTTCAGAAGACATTCATTCCTGAATTTTAATACCTTGGTGATAACATTCCTTAAAAAAAGATGTAAGCTCTCTTCTACACATTCTTCAAATGTGAATGTTTAAGATTTAATCCATGCTTTGCAATGTCCTAAAAAAGTAAGGATACACAAAGTTGTGAGCTATCCAACATTCAACACATTCTTTTCTTATTAACTGGTGTAAATAAACAACTAATGGAGCTGCAGATCAAGACATCCATTTATTTTCTATCTACAATGTTATTTCATATTTGAATTTAGTTTGTTCATATGAAATATTCTTTTATTGTTTAAAAAGCACAGAGACAGATGTGATTTTATTTAGAGAGTTGTTACATTCCATCTTCCCCTATTCACTTTAGTCTGGAATGAGTGGAATTGATCTATTTTGCTCATCTTCACAAAAAGGAAAGTTCCTGAAATATCTTTTGCCAGTAGACAATAGGAACAATCCCTAATGGAAAACCACTGTGAATAGATACGTACAGTACTGGACTAAATGGATTACTGGTCCAAACATGGAGGCAACTTCTTGGTTCAGTTGGTTTCTATGGGAAATACACATTGCACCTATTGCATTCAATAAGCTAAACCATCCAGTTCAGAACAAAAAGTTTATTCATATCCTGAGTCCAGACTAAGCTAATATTAAAAAGAAACTACTTTGTTTGATGATTATTTTATGTGGAGAACAAGCATTCTTAATTTTTATTTGGGCGTAGGTCGTATATTTTAATCATACAAGTTAATAAGGGGTCACTACAGCATATAAATGAATATCCTGTCCCAGCATTAGAAGGTTTAAAAAAGGAAGAGACTAAAGAAAGAGTCACATCTGTTGGTATAATAGAATGCATTTGATTGCGGAAAATACTTTAATACCTGAGACCCACCCATTTTTAAAGTAGTTTCTGGTCATTAAAAGAAAAAGTCAATATGCTTATACTTTATTGTGAACAATGTATTTCTGGGAAATAGCACACTGAACTTTTCAACGTTTCCTTAACTGATATTTTATTACGTTAAATAAAGTATAATAAAAGAGAGGAAAGAAAAAAAAAGTAGTTTCTATAACTAAAATAACAACGTACCTTCCAATAAAAATAAAGAATAAGCAATAAAGAAACAAAATAAAAGAAAAAAGTATTTCAGATATGTAGATTATCAATTATATGTAACAGTCTTATATCAACTTCTCTTATTTCCTGACTACATAATTATTTCTATTATCAATGAATTACTAACAATTAAATTCAAGTTCCCCCAATGGCGCAGCATGTTAAAGCGCTGAGCTGCTGAACTTGCAGACCAAAAGGTCGCAGGTTCGTATCCGGGGAGTGGAGTGAGAGTCTGCTGTTAGCCCCAGCTTCTGCCAACCTAGCAGTTTGAAAACATGCAAATGTGAGTAGATCAATAGGTACATTTTCGACGGGAAGTTAACAGCACTCCATGCAGTTGTGCCAGCCACATGACCTTGGAGGTGTTTACAATGTCGGCTCTTTGGCTTAGAAATGGAGATTATTATGGTATTATTGGTATTTTAGGGATGATGGGCTTTGGGATGGGGGAAATGTATGAATGGCAGTTCTTTGCCCTAGAAACATAATCAGTGCCATGGCTCATAAAAAATATTGACACAGTGCAAACTTTAAAAAATTGGTTATCCAGAATCCACAGACTAGAGACTTCCCATGACTTACTTTCAAGATGACATACCGTGTTTCCCTGAAAGTAAGACAGTGTCTTATATTGAGTTTTGCTCCCAAAGATGCGCTAGTTCTTATTTTCAGGGGATGTCTTATTTTTCCATGAAGAAGAATTCACATTTATTGTTGAACAAAAAAACACATTTATTATATACTGTACAGTAGTTGTCATCACAAACCAGCATAACCAGACAAACTGTGAATCCTATCAAAAATTTCTTGTTACTGCCATTATTTCCATGTACTACAATCTATGTTACGTACATTTACCAATCCTGCATGCCCTAGTGTTCTGCTTGGCGGACATGCTTCCAAACAAAAACTTTGCTAGGTCTTACTTTTGGGGGGGGGGGGGCCTTATATTTGGCAATTCAGCAAAACCTCTACTAGGTCTTATTTTCAGAGGATGTCTTATTTTCGGGGAAACAGGGTAGTGATTCTATCGGTGTTCTTTCAGACCTCATTGCTTGTGGCTTGTTTAAGCATCACAATATAGTGGTGATGGGATCATAATAGTGGCTGATCTTTAAGTCTCTCTGACTAAGTTCTGCAGACACATTATGTAAACTTTAAGCCTCTTCTCTTGTTTTGCTAATAAGAAGAAATCTCTTGATAATTAAATGACATATGGAATGGGCTCATTGGAAAAGAAATGACAGCATGGAGGAGAAAATACAATTAACATTTCAGAGACAATTAAATATTGTAATTGTCACTGAGTCACATTTTTAGCCAGTCTGGGGAAATGCAGATTATTCCCAGTGAATTGAGAGAAGGACATCTATGTTGTGTATATTCTTTTTTTCCTGCTTACATTTCCAAGCATCTGGATAGGGCCAACTACAATGCAGTCTCAGTAATAGTCTTACTACAATACATTTAGCATAAGTGGATAAGGCAGCATGAATGGAAATAAATCAAACACAATAATGACAAATACCCATTTATGTGTCAATGCACAAACAAGTTTGGGTATGTTTTCATTGTGTATGCCATTCTATATAAGACTTGCATAACACAATCAATAGGCAACTACACGTGTAATTTATGCAACACCAATATACAAATTCAAATTCAAATTTATTTAATGCTTAGACCATAGGTCTTTCGCATGCAAGACAAACAAACACATACACAAAAGCCAGACCATCAAGTACAATATAAAACATGCCATTAAAACCCTATATAAATCATTAAAACATTAACATGCTGCAAATATCAATGTCAGGATATGCCCTTCAAATACTACATATTTCATGGATTAGCACCAACATAATTAAAAACAAGATAAAACCAAGTAAGTACAGCATTATTAAAACCCAAGCAGGGAACACATTGGATATAAAAAACCACTATTAGTTAAAAGCATCCCCAGCACAGTCAACCGCAACATCGGAGATCAGTTTTGCCCCGATTTTCTGAGCTGCCAGGGCAAAAAGGGCCACCTTATGAGTAACTGCAGGGTTGATGTCGGACAGAAGGTAGAAAATCCTTTCTGACACCGTATTCATTAGGAGGGGATAAAGAATAGGTCCCAGAATTTTAGTTCTTGGCTCAGAATACAGAGGACAGGAAAACAAATAGTGAGGCAAATCCTCAATTTCCGGGGCCCCACACACACATAAACGAAGAGCCAGAGGGATGCCTGTATATCTACCATCAATCACAGCTGTGGGCATACTTTGGAAACGAAGGGCTGTGAAGGCTTGTCTAAGTTTTGGAAATGTGAGCCTAGTCAGGTAGATAGCCCTCTCATGGTCAAGTTTGTACAGTCTGTACCAGTGAGAAAATTTTGAGTTATTAATAGCCTGCCTATCCAGGTGAACACTGTGATTGAAAATATATTCCTTGAGCTTCTCTCTTGAGTTCAAGATGGAGGGTGTATTGGTCAGAGTGGGGTGAAATTCAAGCAGCTTCTAGTATCTTGTATTCCAGACTTTGCATTTTGCTATCTGTTCAAAACATCCCTTGGGGAGGACCCTAACTGATGAATCTTTTACACTTCTCCAATAATTAAATAGGGTGAAGTGAATACGTGATCTAATGGAAGGGAGACCAACCTCTACCCGGACTAAAGCTGCTGGGGCACCTGGTGGGAGCCTCAGTAGTTTCTTAAGAAATGTATTTTGAAGGGTCTCTAGTTTCACTGTCTGAGTCTCATCCCATCCCCAAACAGCAGTACCATACAAAATCTGGGCTATGACTTTACTCTGGAATATTTTGAGTGCTGGAACAACAAGATGACCCCCTGCAGTGTTGTAAAATCTGAGGATTGCTCCAATAGTTTTCAAAGCCACTGTTTTAGTATGTTCTATATGGAATTTCCAAGATAGTTTTCTGTGAAATGGATTCCAAGGTACTTAAATTCCTGGCATTGTTCAATTTGGTGACCCCTGATGGTCCATCTGTGTTGAGAGTGTCTTCTTCCAAACACCATTACTTTTGTTTTATTATAGTTGATATTCAACTGAAGAAAAGCTGAACACCAATATACAATCTTGTCTAAGGTTCCCTAGATGGGCAACCAAAATGGAGATCATGCAAAACAGATATGATAAAGTTTATTGAACAAAGTGAACAGATTTAACATGTTGTCTAAGAGACAATTTTAACTGGCTGTTTTATTTTTTCTTTATTTCTAACGTTCTCTGGGTTTTTTTTTTGTCTAGTTCTCTGTGTCGCAGGAGCTGTCTGAATAAATATTTTTATAAACTTTCCTTGCTTAGTTTCTCCATACCTCACAACCTCTGAGGATGCCTGCCATAGATGTGGGCGAAACGACAGGAGAGAATACTTCTGAAACATGGCCATACAGCCCGGAAAACATACAACAACCCTGTGATCCCGGCCATGAAAGCCTTCGACAACACAAAGATCTTTTTTTTTTTTTTTGGCCTGGGAGTGGTATCTGCTTATATACTTACACTGAATTGTGAAACCTAATCTTATAGTTTTCAATGTTTTTTCCTTAAATTATCCATTTAGCCATTTGTTCCAGCTCTTTGATATACATGTGCTCATAAGCATAACAAAGGACAATGAGCTCATGCCTTGGTAAATATCAGCAACATCCACAGTATCTTTCATATCTAGTTTCCTCCTCCTTTTCATGGATTCTTTTGTTCATTCATGACACTCAACAGGCATATTCCTGTTCCTCTTTCTTACATAAATATCCTTATTCAAAACATATGCAAGACAGACATCCCTATTGTCTCTGAATGTGGGACTGATAATGAGTTGGATTCAGATTTAGTCAGAGTACAGCGAGTGAATTCAGGGAGACTTAAGGTGATCATGACTAACTTGAGGAGAATAAGTCCATACAGATATTATAGTTATCTTAGTTTACTTAAATCAAACAATATTTCTAGTTGTCTTGATTCTTATCAGATTTATTTCACTCTGGTAAAAAGATTAGAGACAAGACAGCCCAATCATTTTGTTTAGGGCTAGGGGCCAAAAACCTTACAGCCACCAAATCCCAGCTCTGGTTAGTATTTAGAAGAAAGACCTCCAATAAATACCAGGTGGTATTGTTTATATTTCAGAGGACTGGAATAGCTAAACCACACTGAATATTTCATGCCCTAGAAATAGAAAGAGGACAAAATTCATTGCTGAAAATTCAATCAACATTTTCACATAATAAATGTTAGCTGGTGACCAATATTTACTAGAAGTGCAGTTAAATTTACTGATAGGCTTGATGTATTCCCTTCCCAGTAAATGTGTGGGAGAAGAGAGTCAGATTTACAGATTATAGATCCTCTTTACTAACTACTAGAGACAGTGTGTGTGCGCGCACACACACACACGTGTCTTTCCCTTGTGCAAATACCAGTTTTGAGCCTCTGTTGGGATTCTTAGCAGAATTAGCAGCCTTTTATTGACTTGTATCTTCACAAGTAGGCCCGGGCTGTGGCACAGGTGGGAGAGCAAGCCAGCTGCAACCAGCTGCAATGAATCACTCCGACCAGGAGGTCATGAGTTCGAGGCCCGCTTGGAGCCTATGTTTGTCTGTCTTTGTTCTATGTTAAAAGGCATTGAATGTTTGCCTATGTCAAGAGTCAGACTCCAGTTAACAAACAAAACAGAGTTAACAAAACAGAAGATAAGCCAAAAATGACACAAAAACAAGCCATGCTATTTTCCCATGCTGGCATTCAATAAAAACTAAGGACGCTTCAATTCAGCTTAGAAGAAACAAATAGAGTTGACTGCAATATAACATGCAAAATAAACAAAGGCTTGCAACCTTCCAAAAGCTGCAGAGTATAACAGAAAGTGCAAAAGCTTCTTTTAGCTCCAAACCGTTTCTGAAAACAGACAGCCGGCTCTGCGGAGTTAAAGGGACAGTTCCCAAAAGAAAAACAGCAAACTGGCTTAAAAACAAACAAACTAGAAAAGCAGTAAACTGCTTCCACGTGCAGATAAAGCCGAAGCTTCAAAAGGATGATGAATAGCCATCGTCAGGAGAATCCAAGGTCAGGTCGAGAGGCAACAGCAAATTCCAGAAGTCAGAAGCCGGGAGTAGTCATCAGTCAGGGAGCGTAGACAGAAGCCAGGTCAAATTCAATCCAAAGTCCGAAGAGGGTGCAGTCATCCAAACCAGGTCCACGATAAGACACAGCGAGAGCCAAGCCAGCTGGTATCAGCAGCTAGAAATAGTAATCAGAATGCAGTCCAGGGAAACCCACACAGTTTCATCCCTCTGCTGTAAAGCAGTCCCAGATAACTTACATCCGAATCACAGTCCAAGTCCAGTCTTCACAGAAACACAGAGATCCCAATGGCGCCTCAGCAACACCTTGCCACATGCGAAGTGCATTGGCCAAACATTCCCATTTTATTCCCCTTCCTCCTGGGTGACCAAACACTCACACCCAAACACCAGGTGTCCCAAATCTACTCAGAGTCCGAACTCCACACAGCTAGAGCTCGTGGATCTGGAGTACCTAACAATTCATCGGAGTCCCAATCATCCTGCCCACACTTAGCCCCATGAACACTTAAAGAACCATCCTCCCTTCTCCAAGCATCCCAAGTGGGATCAGCTCCTGCAGAAACCCCAGGTTCAGTAGTATCCATAGGCCCCAAATCCCCAGACATCTCTGGTGGCTGTGCCCATTCAGTGCCCACTTCCCCAGCCACCACCTGTTCCTCAGCATCCATTTCCCCAAACTCCCCATCTGAATCTTCCTCAGAAGATCCCCCATATAGCTCTCTAAGTCGCTTCCTGCGCAACTCCTCCAGTGAACCCTCATCACGAGGGTTTTTTCTTCCTCTTCGGATCCCATCACCATCAACCATAATCCCGAAGGCGCAGTCACAACAGCCTATATGTGTAATGTGATCCGCCCTGAGTCCCCTTCAGGGTGAGAAGGGCGGAATATAAATGCTCTAAATAAATAAATAAATAAATAAATAAATAAATAAATAAATAAATAATAGAAAACCCCATGACATTCATAGAATTTAAGGCTAGGACTGAGGAAAAGGAAGGTCTGTGTCCGGTGAGTGCCAAAAAGGACAAACATAATCATGAATACAGAGTAGGGCTGTGCAATTGATAAAAAAAGTTTCAAAACTCATTACAAAATTAGGAGCTGCCAGCGTTTCATTTCTAAAGTATTTCTAAGGTGTCATTAGTGAAAATTTAGTTACTATAATGAGAGTAGCAAAATGAGGGAGGCTCATTTCTACTTCATTTTACAGCTATTGGGGTGAAACATGCTACAATGGTGAACACATATTAACCAATAGAACTTCCATTTAGGGATTTCTTCCCACCCCAGCACAGAGATTTACTTACTAAAGGATCAGTCAGTTCTCCTATTTGCAAATTCATCAATTTATTGGAACTCTGGCTGGCAGACACATGAATATTTTCCTTTTTGAGATTATGTTGCTCTCTTCTGAAAGCCTATTGTTATCTGTAGAGCCCTTCCTCATTAGAGACGCATAAGTATAACATGCAACCCTGCCTGTTGAAATATGTATAATTACTTTATTGTCATTTTGTGTTATCAGGCACCATTCTGGCATATCTATTATGTTGTCTGTTATCACTTATTTAGGAATTTATTGAGTCTAATAACACTTGTGAAGATACCATAGAATCCTGAAGAAGGGAGTTTCCTAAAACAAGGATTTACAAACCCAGGGTTCTTTGTTGAGACTTTCCTAAGGACACCTCAAGTATCTTACTCACTGCTACAGAGACTTCTAAAAAACTTTTCTTTCTCTAGGTTTATCAACCAATTATAAAACTACAGATATACACAAGAGTGAAGAGATAACTCTGACAGCTTGAACTACCTCCACAAGGAGTATATAGATTACCAATAGGACTTACATTTAAAATACTATATGTATGAGTGAAGACAAAACTCTGATTATATTAGTAATCTCTGCAAAGAAAAAGTACTGCATTATTGGGTATTGTACCATTATATATCTTTGTTCAGCTATTCATTTTTAGATTAAATTGACTCATGTTTAAGTACTGTATAACACTATTGTTGCAAGACAGACCCCTTAAAGCGCCAGACCAGACTTTAGTAAAAGTAGAGTTTATTAGTTCACAACAAAAAGAGCCCAAAAACAAACCCAAAAAGGCTCAAAACACTTAATCTTCAGTGTGAAGCACAGTATTTCCCACAGACCAATGACTGATGCAACCCCTTATCATAAACCTCACAGGATTATGACTCAGCCTTGTCTACTACTTGTATTTTATCAATACTTTTTCAGACATTCCCCAGGTGTTATCACATGTCCATTAAAACTGTATTTTCACATAGAAATTATGCTGAGACATTTCTATCTAACATTTATGATCATGTGTTTTAACTCTGCTGTACTTTACCTTGGATTGTGAGGAGAGGCATGTAAGAAATTTTGGTCACTTTGTCTATATATTCGAGGCAAACCTCCAAATGGCTTCCAGAGTTTCCATCCACCAATCCAAGATGATTGCCTGCATAATAAAGAGATGAACATCAAATTAAGATTTTGATTTCAGTTTCATTTGGTTTGGGAGTATATGTGAGTAGTACATATTCTATGATCTCTATGTTTAGGACTATACACAGAGCCAGATTTAAGTGTAAAGCTAAGGCCCCCCTCCACACAGCTGAATAAAATCCTACATTATCTGCTTTGAACTGGAATATATGGCAGTGTGGATTCAGATATCCCAGTTCAAAGCAGATATTATGGGATTTTCTGCCTCGATATTCTGGGTTATACGGCTGTGTGGAATGGGCCGAGGAAGCCATCTCTTAGGGACTCTGATGAGGGCACTGTAACACTTTTTAAAAAATCATAATATACTTCAAAATTATATGCACAATTTTCTACAATACTGTGATTCCTCTTAAAGTCAATGGCTACTATCCTATTTCAGTTACTATGATCTGTAACAATCTATTAAGCAGCAATTCCAAATGCGGAACAGTTACATAGTGTAGTTGTTCTTGCTGGTACATCTGTTCAAGTCATTTCCAATGTATGGTAACCTTTTCATAAGATGTAGCCTTGGCAATGGTGAGGTATGAAATATTGGAGGATTATTCTAACTATGAAAAGCTCATCTTGAAAATGCAGGGTTTTTCTTCAGCTGTTGAGCAGTGTGCATAGGTTAGATCCAGAAATTCTGGGCAATGTTTACACTACACAAATCAATGCTTTTTCCTTCACATTGAGTCCAAAGAGAATCAGATATGAGAGTGTTCCTCTTGAAAGGAAGACGTGGAAGCCTGCCTAAAGGAGGGGGAGACATGTGGCCTCTGGAGAACTCTCAGCCACCATGTGTCTTCCACATATTGTCCTCTCAGCATAATTAATTCTAGTTTAGCACTTTTTGTCTGTCTCTTTTCATATCTCAAGATAGATTTCCTGAGACAATAAATACAATGATTAAAAACACTTATTAGATAATTCTCTGTAATTACTCAGTGTACCATAAAGTTTTATTACACTAGCTATGTTGCAGCCTTCATAATATAAACACTTAGCATTCCTACAGCCGCAATATAATATCACCATCAACATGGATGGAATAATGTAGAGTTTCAAGAATGTAGGCCTTTGAAAAATGGATGGGTGAGGAAATCTATATGGTGTAGTTCTGACTCCGGAAAGCCACCAGTAAAAAAAGATGTACAAAACATATATGCAATGTGTTCTATTGACTACTAATTGTTTTGGAGGCTGCAATCTTAAGGGAAGTAGAACATTGTGAAGAGACCTGGAATTACAGTAGAGTCTCACTTATCCAAGACTCACTTACCCAACATTCTGGATTATCCAACACATTTTAGTAGTCAATGTTTTCAATATATCGTGATATTTTGGTGCTAAATTCGTAAATACAGTAATTACTACATAGCACTACAATTACTGTGTATTGAACTACTTTTTCTGTCAAATTTGTTGTATAACATGATATTTTGGTGCTTAATTTGTAAAATCATAACCTAATTTAATGTTTAATAGGCTTTTCCTTAATCTCTCCTTATTATCCAACATATTCGCTTATCCAACGTTCTGCCGGCCCATTAACGTTGGATAAGCGAGACTCTACTGTAGTAGCAGATGGATTAATAGCCACAGTCACATTTATAATGTTGGACTGTTATTTTGTCTTTCAGGTTGATAGATTTTTGAGTTCTCCAGCATTTAGCAACAACCATTCATTCAGTCTGGAGCCCCAGTGGCGAAGTGCGTTAAAGCACTGAGCTGGAGACCGAAAGGTCCCAGGTTCAATCCCCGGGAGCGGCGTGAGCGGCCGCTGTTAGCTCCAGCTTCTGCCAACCTAGCAGTTTGAAAACATGCCAATGTGAGTAGATGAATAGGTACCGCTCCGGCGGGAAGGTAACGGCGCTCCATGCAGTCATGCCGGCCACATGACCTTGGAGGTGTCTACGGACAACGCCGGCTCTTCGGCTTAGAAATGGAGATGAGCACCAACCCCCAGAGTCAGACATGACTGGACTTAACGTCAGGGGTAAACCTTTACCTTTACTATTCATTCTGTCATCCTACACCAAGCAGTGCATAGTACTGCTTATAACATTTTCACTAACACCAACAAGTGGCTGTTAATGCCATTTAAACCCTCTTAATCTCTCCTGCAATTATGTCATGTTATGACAGGGTCATGTTGGGGCTAACCAAACTTCAGTTATCTGGAAAACCATATTATTGCACTCTCAAAGGAATTTATTTGCAGTTCAAACTATGTAAACAAAAGGGAAAGCAGTCACTGGCATCTTATAAACAGTGGGATGCTCCTGCTCATTGTGAACGTCTTCCCTCAGCAAGAAGATGAGTTCATGAAGACCACATAAACATAAAAATGTGTTCAGTTAAATAAGTTCTATCCATGTGTGTTTGAGTATGTTGAAACGTATGTGCCAATATGTGTCTCTATAATTCTATGTCTATGACATAAAAAATCTTCACAGAACCAAGACTTTACCAGATATGAGGAAAATTAAAACTTTATCTCCAAATTGGTGAGATTTTTTCTGTCTTGTGAGACGATACAGATCTTACAATAGATATACTTATTCTACAATTTGAAAAATATTTTAGTCAATAGATGAATGTCAATTAAAATCATATGGCGACCCACTTCTCAACCCTTCCCCCAATGAATACAGAAAATTTTATCTAAAGCATTTCCTCACTCCCATAAGATATTACAAGAGAATGATCATGATTATATCTACATTTGTAACTGGAACAAATAATTATGTTACATTTGTTAACTATCCATGTTGATACAAACACATTTTTCTTTTTAAAATGTTGCTTCCAAGTAATCAGGGCTTGTGCTCCATTTTCTTGGATCTTATGTTATGTCACTATACCATGTCCAGTCTCCATATCTTTTCTGGGTTTTTTTCAAATTTTTGCTGCTTATAAGTGATCAATGAATAAGTCTTAGACTCAGATTTTGTTAGATTTTATATTTTGTTCCAATATATCATGCTAAATTTAAAAGATACACTCCTTTTTAAAATTAAACAATACAATTTAAAAACAACAGCGCACTTACAGTCCTTTTATAAAATGTCTTCCACTTATGAGATCATGTCCAGCTTAAAATCACTGAGGCTCCCCAGCCAATAAAAATAATTTATCATGCATTGACTAAAATCATTAAACACACCAGCAAATTGTAACAAGTTAAGGCACATTCTTAACCCCCCTTCTTCAATGATCATATTTTCAACACATAATATCTAATTATTTTTCAACATTTGGGAAAATAACATTTGGACACTGCCATCCAAGAAAAAAAGCTTCATATACAATCAAGAAATATTTCAGTAATAATAAAGATAACAAAATCTACTTGAGTGTTGTCATTGCTGGATCTCCACTTTATTACGAGATAAACAGACAGGCTCATATGTCACAGTACTAAATGGGGGAAAACCAAGGAACTGTGAATTTTCAAACAGACATAAATTTGAGTTTAATGATAATGATAAAATAGGGCAAAGGAGACTGCAATGAATGGCAACCGATGAATTCAAGGAGACTGCAGTGAACTCAAAATGACCCAAGGCATTGTGCCTGACTGGGGCAAAGGACAAAATGGCATATTCTTTCTATTCCATTATTGCAATCAAATAAGACAGTTATTTAAAACTTGCTTAATCACTGGAAACAGGTCAAAATGGACAGCAATTAAGTTTAGTTTAGCTGGTACAAAATAGAGAGAGCAACTGTTAACCTAAGCCCCCAAATTGTGGAATGACCTGCCAGAAGAGCTCCAACAGCCTTTATTTGCATTTAAAATAACGTTAAATATCATTTTCTCCCAGCAAGCCTATCCAGATGGTTTTTAAATGATGAACTGACTGTTTTTAATATGCATGCCCTTTTAACTAATTCTGTAGTTTTATTGGTGCTCATGTTCCTGACTGTTGTTTTGTGTCTATTTATAGCTTTTCTTTAATCTGTTTTTCCTTGCTGCAATCCATAGGGAGAGATGGGTAAGAAATAAACATTCTTATTATTTTCTGACAAGTAAACTCAGTGATAGCTTCACCTTTGGGCCACTACAAGTCAGAAATGACTCGAACACATACAACAATAAAAAACAATCTCAAATCTGCTGTTTGAGGTGCATACCAGTGATAAAAATGGTGCTGTTCATCACTCAGCACCTGGAATGACAATATCCAAAAATGACAAGGTGTTCGACTAAGTGAGGGGGAAAGGAGGAGGCGATTTCTCCTTCCTCGTTGCTCTGGATGTTTCATTTCAGGCACTAAGAGACAGTGCAATTTTTGTGGCTGGGGCGGGGGGCAAGGTAAGGGTCATGGGCAAATAGTGCCAAGTGGGTTTTGTTTGGAAAGTTTGCCCCAATTCTATCGTTGGTGGGGTTCAAGGGGCTCTTTGATGGTAGGTGAACTATAAATCTCAGCAACTAGAACTCCCAAACGACAAAAAAAATTCCCCCCTCCCCAATCCCACCAGAATTCAAATTTGGGGGTATGGGGTATTTGTGCCAAATTTGGTCCAGTGAATGAAAATGCATCCTGCATATCAGATATTTATATTATGATTTATAACAGCAGCAAAATTACAGTTATGATGTAGCAACGAAAATAATTTTATGGTTGGGTTTGCCACAGCATGAGGAGCTGTATTAAAGGGCTGTGGCATTAGGAAGGTTGAGAATCACTGGTCTAAATCAATGGGTGGGGGAATGAGAGTCTACACTGACTATATAGAGAAGTTCAGTGGAGTTCAAACCACATTATATGGCCATGTAGAATCAGCCTAAATAGCCATCACAATGTTTGAGCATTAAGGTATGACTCTAGGTAAAGGTAAAGGTTTCCTCTGACGTTAAGTCCAGTCATGTCTGACTCTGGGGGTTGTTGCTCATCTCCATTTCCAAGCCGAAGAGCCAGCGTTGTCCGTAGACACCTCCAAGGTCATGTGGCCAGCATGACTACATGGAGTGCCGTTACCTTCCTACCGGAGCGGTACCTATTGATCTACTCACATTGGCATGTTTTCGAACTGCTAGGTTGGCAGAAGCTAGAGCTAACAGCGGGCGCTCACTCCGCTACCGGGATTTGAACCTAGGACCTTTCGGTCTGCAAGTTCAGCAGCTCAGCGCTTTAACACACTTCGCCACCGGGGCTCTAGAGACCAGGATTTGAATCCCAACTCAGTGATGGAAACTCATTGAGTAATGATGGTTAAACTCAACTTTGGATCTTTTGCACAAAAAGGCATAACTTTTCTGTTTATACGTAATAGTGACATAACTCACAAGTTTCCTGTGTGTGCTTGGAAAAAAGAGAAACATTATGATGTTATCTATATGCATTTTCCCATACAATAGAGATTTAAAATTATACATGAATTCTATTTTACAAGAAGGAAATTTCTTTCGCTCACTTAATAATAAAAATTAGAATTTGGCTTGTCCTATTTATTTTGAAAAATGTAGAAATGTTTCCCAAAATGAATTTTGAAAACATGCTATGTTAATATTTCATAATATTATTACTCAGCTTTAGCAAATATCTGAATATTGCTCTTGTAAATGCCAAAACCTAGCAATTGTTTCCCACTTTTAGTAAGATGATGATTTCCAGAGCCAAATTACGTTATTTTTAATTTTGAGACTTCTAGGAAACGCTGAGAAGTAGATGTTAAGAGGTAGGTGTAATACCATATATATACATACCATTTGTGTGTGTGTGTGTGTGTGTGTGTGTGTGTGTGTGTGTGTGTGTGTATATGTATATATATCCACCATATATATATATCCACCATATATATATATAATACTATATATATACTCATGCATGTGTATAAATTAATGGAGAATTTGGGATGTCATGTCAGATACAAGTGAAGGCACACACCAACAAAGACAATTTCTACTTGATTAGCAACAGGAAAATAACCTCCCTTGAGATCCAGCTTTTTCTGTCCTATGCAAAGCTAAATGCTTTTTTCTTTGGCAAAGAATATAGAATTTTTCAGAATCCCTGCACTGCCATGTTCAGAAAAAAAACATTTAGCTGCTGTATATGGAAAACTTGTCCATTGTAGTTCAATGAGTCCAAGTCTATTGCTTTCTGTTGTTGAAAAAGATAATTGTTTACCATCACTGAACAACATTTTTCAGCTAAGAGAAAATGTGTACAACCCAAAGGGCTTTAACACATAAAACTACAGTGCTATCGATTTAATTATGAAAATGTGACAAGTAATAAGAAACATCATGTTTGGGAACTGGGAGACATCAAAACATTACCACAGAGGCTTATTGACCTTAGAACACAGAGCAATAAGGAAGTGCCAAATTCACTGTTTTTATGTGATTACAGTGTATTACACAAACAGTTTCTGACTGGTTGACAGCTCTAATATTCACAATACTGCCGTTCATGTGAGGCACTTCTGCTGTGTCAAGACTTTGAAAAAACGTGTTTCCCACCAGAACTACTGCCAGTTCCTGGAACACAATCATACCACCGTTTCCAGCGGGCTCAGAGAACAATAGTTAAACTATTGGAAACCTACTGCAGATTTTTCTTCCTGTGAGGCTAAAAGGAAAGAAGTCAGACCTCTTCCAAACACAACTTTTATGGGAAATACAAAGGGCATATTTACATCACAGGCGTAAACTGGCTTAAGAGTACAATATGAGCTCTTTGCCTGTGAAAGATATGTTTCAAGGATGCATAAAACAGCAGATAATAGTGAACCCTATTCTGTGAAGTGAGGTTCATGTTTTTATGCTGATATAATTTAAGTTAAATTTAATTTAATTTTAGGTCATATATGTGGGTTTATTTTAGTATATGTCAGTTTATTGTGATATATGTTGGTTTATTGTGGGTTCTGGTAGGTTTCTTATTTTATTTGTATGTATTGTTGTTTCAAGCATTGAATGTTTGCCTTTTTGTTGTTGGAATCTGCCCTGAATCCCCTCAGAAGACAGGGCGGAATATAAATAAAATATTATTATTACTGGGGGCCTCCGGTGGTAAAGTGTGTTAAAGCGCTGAGCTGCTGAACTTGCGGACCAAAAGGTCACAGGTTCGAATCTGAGAAGCGGGATGAGTGCCCACTGTTAGCCCCAGCTTCTGCCAACCTAGCAGTTCAAAAACATGCAAATGTGAGTAGATCAATAGGTACCACTTCGGCGGGAAGGTATGGTGCTCCATGCAGTCATGCCGGCCACATGACCTTGGAGATGTCTATGAACAACGCTGGCTCTTCGGCTTAGAAATGGAGATGAGCACCAACCCCCCAGAGTTGGAAACCTTTACTTATTATTATTATTATTATTATTATTATTATTATTATTATTATTATTATTATTAATCTGGACAAATTAGAAGAGGGTGTAGGATGCCTGAAGTGAATAACTGAAATTGTGGATAAGTGAAACCACATATATTTGCTCCATAGTAAGTCATACTATATCTTCCTATCAATAAGGCAGCCTAGAAACTTTAGTTCTGCTGTGTAGAATCCCTTTTAAAGAGAAATTACAGATTACATTTACCAGAATTCTGTGCAAAGAAACCATAAGAGGTCTGTTTCAGTGGCCCCATCTACACTGCCATTTAAAATTCAGATTATTTGCTTTGAACTGGATTATATGGCAGTGTAAACTCATATAATCCAGATCATAGCAGATAATCTGGATCATTTAGCAGTGTAGAAGGGGCCAAAGTCTACACTGGCTGCTTAATGCAGGACAAGCCCGTTCTGGAATTGGTACTCCCAAGATTTATCCAGAGGTGAATATGCTCCAGACTAGCCTTGTCTTCATAGGCCATCCCTATAAGTTGTTTCTACAAACAAATTTGTATTTGTATTACAGATACATCCAAAATCATCTCAAACTGCTTTACTGATTGTTGTGATGAATCTAGGTGCTTGATTAATGTGATACTCTTAATACCATATTTACTCGAATCTAATGCTCACAATTTTTGGCTAAATGACCAAAATTGGGGTGCACTTAGATTTGCATCATATAGTAATCTTTGATCCCTTCTACACTGCCATAAAATGCATATTATCTGCTTTGATAATCTGGATTATATGGCAGTGTAGAAGTATTCTCATATAATGCAATTCAAAGCAGATAATCTGGGATCAAATTCTGGGATATAGGGCAGTGTAGATCCAGCCTTAGCTATACCATCTTCTATTCTATTTCCTTTTGTCTTGGATTTGTTTGTTCTGGATGCAACTATCCCTGTTCTGTTGGCCTCCTGCTTTTCATGTTGTTCTCATTTGTCATAAATGCAGCCATTTTGCATAGTGCTTTGAAGCCTCAGGACCCTTCTACACTGCCATAGAAAATCCAGATTAGCCGCTTTGAGCAGGATTATAGTGTAGACTCATATAATTCAGTTCAAAACAGATAATGTGGATTATCCACTTTGATAATCTGGATTATATGGCAGTGTAGAAGGGGCCTCAATTATTCTCACTATATTATAAACACATTCACTATAAAATATCTCATTAGTAGGGTGGAGAAAAAGGTGAAAAATCAGAGACCTAAACTAGATGACCCAGCATTGAAAGGCTGCCCCTGCCCGGGTTGATATAAACAAAGGGTAAACATAAAGATTCCCCCCTGACATTAAGTCTAGTCATGTCTGACTCTGGGGGTTGGTGCTTATCTCCATTTCTAAGCCGAAGAGCCAGTGTTGTCCATAGAAACCTCCAAAGTCTTTTGGTTGGCATGACTGCATGGAGCGCTGTTACCTTCCCGCCAGAGTGGTACCTATTGATCTACTCACATTTGCATGTTTTCGAACTGCTAGGTTGGCAGAAGTTGGGGCTAACAGCGGGAACTCACCCCGCTCCCCGGATTTGAACCGCCAACCTTTCGGTCAGCAAGTTCAGCAGCTCAGTGGTTTAACCTGCTGCCTGTTGAATCTAAACATATTCTAGAGGTATCTTCTCCCTGACCCATATTGCAGTAAATTATGTCCCACAAACTAATAGGAAAAGGCACATCAGTTCCCAAAAGGAATGAGGGGAGGAAGGGGAGAAAAGAATTAAGTAGCTTTGCCTGAAGGCAAAACTAATGAAGTCTATGTGTGGGAACTCACACCAAATCATCATTTTATTGTTTTTAGAAATTTCCCTTCATGTTTTGACAGCAGATATATGCAGAAGTGTTAATGATTCTCATGGGGTTTGGTTTTATTTACAGACTGTATGTTCAGTCTGGGAGAATACCATTCTGCTCTCTTCTGCTGCTACAGATTTGTCTGCTTGCGTGAAGTCAAGTGCTTAAAAGAATAAAAAGTAAAATAACATTTTCCATGATTCGGGAACCATATTTCTGTATATCATTCCATTTGGAACAATGATAAGGCAGGCCCACTCCTACATCAGAATAAGTGAAGGGAAAAGGAAATTTAATAGTTTGTGTTCTCTGTAGTCCTGCATCCAACCTATCTACAAGGTTATTTTCACTCATTTTTTAACATTATGAATATTGGTATCAGTCTTATATTGAGACTTATACTGAACCACTAGTCACCTTACTCAGTGCTTCTGGAGTAATTGCAGCAGCACATTATATGTACTTTATTGGGAAATGGGAGAAATAGTGGTAGCTCTCTCAAGCAGAGTAATGAAACTGAGAAGGCAGAAGCTTAACAGTGATCAATCCCATACCGACCCACGCTCTCACATGCAGAGGTTCAAGCTTAATCTTTGTGAAATACTATATATACTCATTTATAAGTATAAAAGAAATCAACTCAACAAACTTGAGTTGATTTATCTGCAAGTCAATGTGAGTATTGTATCTTAGTAAAAAGGTAAAGGTTTTCCGCTGACTTTAAGTCTAGTTGTGTCTGACTCTGGGGGTTGGTGCTCATCTCCATTTCTAAGCCGAAGAGCCGGCGTTGTCTGTAGACACCTCCAAGGTCATGTGGCTGGCATGACTGCATGGAGCGCCATTACCTTCCCGCCGGAGCGGTACCTATTGATCTACTCACATTTGGATATTTTCAAACTGCTAGGTTGGCAGGAGTTGGGGCTAACAGCGGGCGCTCATTCCGCTCCTGGGATTTGAACCTGGGACCTTTCGGTCTGCAAGTTCAGCAGCTCAGCGCTTTAACACACTGTGCCACCACATAAAAAATGAAAGAGGAGAGCTTACTCCATCCCAGGAGAACCTCTGCTCTCTCTCAAACACAAGATGGTCTATGCACAAAGAAAATATATCCAAATATCATATAGTATTATTAAAGTTCCCCATACAAAGCTCAATTTGGCAGTACCAGACAAAATGAAAAGGAGCAACAGCACTAAAAACAAAAGTTATCCAAGTCTGATATTGGTTCCAATGTATATAGTAGGCTTGCTCAAATAATTCGATTTCCCCGTAACCCGTTATTAATTCGTTACTTTCGTTACTTTTGAAGCAATATACAGCCTTGATTGTCCACACGTCTGGATATCGCGGTTTCGAACCGCGAGAGGCCGTTTTTTCTTATGTCGTCGTTTTTTTCGTTAGGAAAAAAAGCTTTTGCAAATCACCCAAACTCCCACCATTCCTAACAGCCTCAGGCCCTTTCCTTTTGCCCCTCAGCAAAAGGGGCATCACGGGCTCAGCCAATGGGAGGGGGCGAGGGGGAAGGAGGCCGAGGAGGAAGACGGAGGGAGGAAATGGCCGCCGCCGCCTCACCTCAGCTCAGGCCTGGTGTCTCTCTGTGAGGCGGGAAGGCGGCGGATGGAGCCGGGAATGGAGAGACCGAGAGAGACAGAAACACGCAGAGATGGAGGCTGGCGCGGGCCCCGGCGGTGAGGAGGAAGAGGCCCGGGATGTGAGGGGGTGTGGGCCAGGCCCATCCTCGGCTGCTCCCGGGGAGGGAGGGAGGACTACGACTCCCAGGGGCCCAGATTCACACCCTCCCTCCCCCCAATACAGGTCTCCATACGACGCTACATGAACTTGAATGGATACTGTGGTTGTGTTGTCGAAAGCTTTCATGGCCGGGATCACACTGTTGTGGTATGTATTCCGGGCTTTATGGCCATGTGCCAGAAGCTTTCTCTCCTGACGTTTCACCCACATCTGTGGCAGACATACTCAGAGGTTTTGACGTCTGTGCGAAGCTAGGCAAGTGGGGTTTATATATCTGTGGAAGGTCCAGGGTGGGAGAAAGAACTCTTGTCTGTGGGAGGCAAGTGTGAATGTTGCAATTGGTCACCTTGATTAGCATTGAATAGCCTTGCAGCTTCAAAGCCTGGCTGCTTCCTACCTGGGGGAATCCTTTGTTGGGAGGTATTAGCTGGCCCTGATTGTTTCCTGTCTGGAATTCCCATTTTCTGGGTGTTGTTCTTTTACTGTCCTGATTTTAGCTTTTCTGTAGCTAAAAATGCATATAAAATTGATTCTATAGGGAGGATAAATGATTGGATTTCAACTCCTACAGCTTAGCTTTCTCTGCCAATAATGGTACCATACCAAACTAAACCTCCCAAGATTCTGTAGCAGTGAGCCATCTTGGATATTGTAAGGGATTTATTATTATTATTATTATTATTATTATTATTATTATTATTATTATTATTATTAGACCTTGCTCCCAGGAAGGTGCCTTCGCTGTGGCTCCCAACTTATCTATCTACCTTTCCACATATTCTCCACATTGTGTGTATGTGTATGTATATTATATATACATGAGCCCCGATGGCGAAGTGTGTTAAAGCACTGAGCTGCTGAACTTGTAGACCGAAAGGTCCCAGGTTCAAATCCTGGGAGCAGAGTGAGTGCCCGCTGTTAGCTCCAGCTTCTGCCAACCTAGCAGCTTGAAAACATGCCAATGTGAGTAGATCAATAGGTACCGCTCTGGCGGGAAGGTAATGGCACTCCATGTAGTCATGCCGGCCACATGACCTTGGAGGTGTCTATGGACAACACTGGCTCTTGGGCTTAGAAATGGAGATGAGCACCAACCCCCAGAGTCAGACATGACTGAACTTAACGTCAAGGGATACCTTTACCTTTACCTACACACACACACACACACACACACACATATATGCAGGGACTATATATATATATATATATATATATATATATATATATATATATATATATATATACAGTATATATCACACACACACCAATTTAACAAAGTTTCAGCCACAAAAACAAAGTTTCTGAAGTAGAACAATGACTTTCACAGTAAAGACAACCCAATTTAACAGGAAATAAGACTTTCAAACCAGGAACAGATTTCTGCAATTATTAAAAAATTGTTTATTATAAAAGCTATGAAAATTCGCCAAAAATCAGAGGATAAGGGAAACGTTCCAAATTTTGGTGAGCTATCAGTGTTAAATGTGTTCTACCACTGTACCAAGTTTGAAGACGATCACTCAAAAAATGAGGGTGGGAGAGTCCTGTAAAATCTCCCCTCGTGCTGTTTTTTTTTGGCCACTGCGCATGCGCGTCCGCCATTAACGAATTAATTTAGAAACTAACGAATTTTTGTTAATTTCGAATTTTTTGGGGGGCAAAATTCGGAAATGACATCAGAAACGAAACGCTGGCGCCCCCTACTTTTGAAACGAGTTTAGAATCAATTTTTTCATGGATCGCTCAAGCCTAGTATATAGGCTTCAGGGATACAAAGTCAATGAAAATATCTTCCAAACAAAGTAAACAGATGGTTGGTCATGTTGCTGTATACTGGAATGAAGAAAATAAAGATGGAGTACCGCTCTCAAGAAAGTCTTCGTAAGTAAAGTCCAAATAAAGTCCCAAGTCTACAAACAAAAACAAATTTTCATACTGTTACTTTCTTTCATTTTGTTTTGCAATACTAAGCTGATTGACTATAGTACTGACATTGTATTGGACTAATATTTTCTTTCTCTACATAAATTGAGAATACAGGGTTTTTATTTTGTACATCATCCATCATTTTAAGCTGGATGTCCTTTTGTTTTGAAAGAAACAACAAAAAATGTCTTTGTGCCAAAGCAGCACATCCCCATGACCTGCCAAAAAGACTGGTTTGTTCAAGTTCTCTTATGTATTATGGCTTTAAAAACCCAACTGGCTATTTTTCAGAAAGTGACTTCAGTGCAGAAATGGTTTTATTCTTCATCAAATTTTCCTTTCTTTGACTTTCAGGAAGATTGAGCCCAAGATATTTACATGAATGTCATTAAAACACAATGCAAATGTACACCACCCATTAGGATCAATTTTAATGTTTTTTTTTCATATTAAACGGTACTGATGACACTGAGAAAGAAAATTGACTTCTACATTTGCTAAGTTTAGGGTAGCAGGACCCACCTGAAAGTGGAAAAACTACAAATAAAAACAATGTATTTTTCTACCTTCCACTGGAACCGCTGGTGAAGGTTGACAGTGAAGTTGCTTTGGAGGGCCCAGAGATTCCTAGAGAGACTGTATTAATCAAATCCACAAAAGTCAAATCCACAAATGTGGAAGGCCGATGAACACGAGTATGTACAGCAGGGGTCCTCAAATTTTTGAAACATAGGTTCATGCTCCCTCAGAATGTTGGGGGGATGGGACTATAATTTGAAAAAAAAAACATGAATGAATTTCTATCCACACTGTACATATCTTATTTGTAGTGTGTGTGTGTGTGTGTTTATGAAAGAACAATACAATATTTAAAATGAGGAACAATTGTAACCAACATAAAGTTACCAGTATTTCAATGGGAAGTGTGGGCATATTTTTTGGCTGTTGAGAGAGCCGACTTAATTATTGTTGTGTGCCTTCAGGTAATTTTAGACTTAGGGTGACCCTAAGTTTAAAGTTTAGGGTAGGTGGTGGGGAAATGATCTTGGAGGACAATATCTGCTGTGCAGGGCTTAGTTTGGGGAACCCAGGTATAGAGTTTGATAATATGCATTAATTAAATAACTGTTGAGAAAATGTAGTCAAGATCATATTTGAGGTTGGAGATCAATTATGTTCTGCTAGCATCTGTTTTTATATCTAGGAGCACTTGCCCCATGTGTAAGCCGCCCCGGGTCCCAATTGGGAGATGGTGTGGGGTATAAAAATAAAGTTATTATTATTATTATCAACACAACAACGTTGTATGGCACAGCAAACAAGATAGATATGCTGGATTTCGTTTCGCAAAACCACAAGTCGAACACTTCCCAAGTGTCTATGACTGTGTGATGTATTTTCTGATGATGTGTGCAGATCCCAGTAGGGTGGCCTTTTGCAGTTGGCAGATGGTGATTTTGTCAATGTCTATTGTTTCCAAATGCCGGCTGAGATCTTTTGGCACAGCACCCAGTGTGCCCATCACCACCGGGACCACCTGTACTGGTTTCTGCCAGAGTCTTTGAAGTTCAATCTTTAGGTCCTGATAGCGGCTGAGTTTTTCCTGTTGTTTTTCATCTATGCGACTGTCACCTGGGATGGCAACATCAATGATCCAAACCTTGTTCTTTTCCACAACAGTGATGTCTGGTGTGTTGTGTTCCAGAACTTTGTCAGTCTGGATTCGGAAGTCCCACAGTATCTTTGCGTGCTCATTTTCCAAGACTTTTGCAGGTTTGTGATCCCACCAGTTCTTTGCTGCTGGGAGGTGGTACTTGAGGCATAAGTTCCAATGAATCATTTGGGCCACATAGTTGTGCCTCTGTTTGTAGTCTGTCTGTGCGATTTTCTTACAGCAGCTGAGGATATGATCAATGGTTTCGTCAGTTTCCTTGCACAGTCTGCATTTTGGGTCATCAGCTGATTATGATTATTATTATGATTATTATGATTATGATTATGATTATGATTATTATTATTATTATTACCAGTGGTGATCTGGGCAGTGGCATTCCTGGTGCACCACTGTGGCCAATTGGGTTAGAGAATGCAGTTGAGCTTGGGTGGAATCTAGTAGTTGCTTTACTGCCTAACAGAGTTGCCATGTAGGAAATACTGGATTACCTCTGTACACATTATAGTTATGCTCCTGTAAGCAGTTACACTTGTATAAGTCATTAAGAAGATTACCGTCTTTGTTACACACATTTAAGCTTATTTTCTCTACATTGTTTTTTTCCATGTTAGAGATAATCTGAAGATGTGTATGTGTTGTTACAACTGTGTTAGTTACTGTGAAGAAAGAATATAATAAGTAAAGCAAACTGAACATAGGTTGAGCCTGTTCAGTTTTATGAGCTGGAGTGCCATTGGCATGAAAGTTAAATCTGCCTGTTCTTCAACTCTATAAATATTTTATTCAGTGCACATGTAAACAATGTGACTTTTATGAAGACTTACTTAAGTCATCTGTCTTTTCTCCATAAGGCGGTTACTCTTCTCAGACTTCAAAAACCTTCAGAGTAGTATTATCAAATAGAAAGTCCAGAAGTAATTAGTCTGTAAGTCTCATCAGTCTTAGCCAGTATAGACAATGATGTGAAATACTGGGAGTTGCAGTCCAATAACATTCAGAAGCTTGCACAATTCTCACTTGATATAGATGCTGGCTTGTTAATTTAAATACTAACATGACACAGGTAAGTAATTTAACTTAGGTATATACAACCACATTCCTTATTTTGACTTTAACCCGTGTTGTGTTAAAGTCAGGCAGAAGCCGAGGTAAAACCTCCCAAACGGGCACAGACAGCAAAGCAAATTCCCCAGGATTGTGAACCCTTCCTTATGTTATCCAAAGCTTATATATATTAGTTTTTCAGCCCCTTTTATAAGACTGAAAAAGCCCCCCTCGGCTTATACTCGGGTGAGGGTCCTGGTTAGCTTATATTTGGGTCAGCTTATACTCGAGAATATATGGTACATTCATTATTTTTCTCTATTATTATTGGTATTATTACATTTATTATTTTTCTCTATTATTATTGCTACTGTTACATTTATTTTACTCTATTTTTATTATTATTAATAATATTATTATTTCACTCTGATCTTATTATTATTATTGCATTTATTATTTTACTCTATTTATTATAACATGCATTATTTTACTCTATTATTATTAAAAGGATACATAAGCACATTTACATTGAAGGAGATGAGCATAATGATTTGATCAGAGTCGGACAGTCTTATCTTAAATTTGAGCTTTATGTAAGTGTTCAAAAACATTTAATCTACTGATGCCTCAATTAATGCAATTTTATTGGTATCTATTTTTATTTCTGAAATTTACCACCCTCGGCTTATACTGGAGTCAATGTTTTCCCAGTTTTTTTTGTGGTAAAATTAGGTGCCTTGGCTTATATTCAGGTCAGCTTATGCTCGAGTATATACAGTATATATATATATATATATATATATATATATATATATATATACACACACACACACACACACAGTAGAGTCTCACTTATCCAAGCTAAACAGGCCAGCGGAAGCTTGGATAAGCGAATATCTTGGATAATAAGGAGGGATTACGGAAAAGCCTATTAAACATCAAATTAGGTTATGATTTTACAAATTAAGCACAAAAACATCATGTTATATAACAAATTTGACAGAAAAGGTATTTCAATACGCAGTAATGTTATGTTGTAATTACTGTATTTACGACTTTAGCACCAAAATATCATGATATATTGAAAACATTGACTACAAAAATGGCTTGGATTATCCAGAGGCTTGGATAAGCGAGGCTTGGATAAGTGAGACTCTACTGTATACACACACACACGCACACACACAGAGTATATATATACAGTGTGTGTGTGTATATATATATATATATATATATATATATATATATATATATATATATTGTGTGTGTGTGTGTGTATATATATATATATACACACACACACACACACACACACAGTATATATATGTGTGTGTGTGTGTGTGTGTGTGTGTAGGCTACAGTTAAAATGTTTAAAATGTTACTGCTCTGATTTACATACAAAATCAACTTAAGAACAAATCTACAGCACCTATGTTATTCGTAACTTGGGGATTGGCCTGTTTCAGCTTTTCCAAAATGCAAGCTTTGTTTAGTTGTTGTTTTCTGATTCAATACTTTATGAATAGTTTCCCACCAAGATTGGTCACAAAATTCAGAATCTCAATATGATTTCCCAGCAATGCTAGTCAATGAATAAATTCCAGCAACTACCTCCACCCAATTTTTGGAATTTCCTCTCTTTACACAGCTTCCTGTAGTAGAGCTGAATTTTGAATTTAGTGGAGTTTCCTCTTAATGTAAATTGCTTCTGCCTCCTCCTCTCCATGCCAGTCTTTGGAGTCAATGCAATGGTACATTGCTGTTTTTGCTGTTTTTGCAGTACAGTTAGTTTAATCCCCTTAACCATGGACTTGATATCCATGAATTCATTTGTCCATGCTCCAAAAAAAATCTCCCCCCACCTCCTGGAAGTGTTTACATCCTCCAATATGATTCTATGAGGTTTCTCTAGCCCAGAGGTTCTCAACCTGTGGGCCCCCAGATGTTTTGGCCTACAACTCCCAGAAATCCCAGCCAGTTTACCAGCTGTTGGGATTTCTGGGAGTTGAAGGTCAAAACATCTGGGGGCCCACAGGCTGAGAACCACTGCTCTAGTCCAACTATACCATAGAATAGCATTGTAGGACCTAGAGAAACCCATAATGAACGTTGGTGGGTTTGTGTGCTTCCAGCTCCAAGTATGGCCAAAATATAGAGTTCACTGTTTTGCTTGAATGAAGGAGAAGATAGGCACTATCATGTGCTTTTAAAAGGAATCACAAAGTTATTTGCCATTTCTGACATTTTATTAATTGAAGGCATCTGCACAAAAATAGATAATTCATTCATTTGGAGTACTATTCATCAACATTAGAATTTACACATTCATTATTATTAGGTACTAAACGTCAGATGAGAGCCTTAAAATTCTCATCTGACTCCTCCCCACATTATACATTTTCAGTGATTAACTGAAATAACCACTCAAAAAAAAAAAGCTTTGAGCCACCTTCATAGAGGTCATTATTCCAAGATGCTTATTCACATTGGTAAGGTAATATATCAAGCAAACAACAACATTTCGATTGTCAAACAAGTGAGTTCATTCCCTGCATTCAAACCAACCAAGTTGTTTCACACATGTTTTAGTTGACTGCAAATTGCAATATCCAACTATGGCTTGTAGGCTGAACTTGGAAATTTTATTTTTGGAATAGAAGTTCCAGAACTCCAACATGTCTGATGCTATAGGATTCTGGGATATATAGTCCTGAAGATTAACTTTTAAAAGCCCTCCATATGAGACTGAATAAACCATAAGAGAAAGCTTTCTTGCTACCTAATAGTCACACGAATGCAATACTTTTCAGAAAAGGCAGTTCATATATTCATATATTCACCTGAAAATCCAAAAGTGAAAAAGAGACAATATAATTACCACGCAGAGAGCCCTGAGATGCTAATCTGATAAGAAGTTCAGCACCAAAGTTAAAGTGTTCTAATCTCCATATAAGTGCAGGAAAGGGATGACTCAAAGTAGGGTTCTTCTGATGTGTGACTGTCCTAATGAGAAACATGGGCTTCTTCCCAATGCTTTTCCATGGTTTTCTATAAAAGAAAACTTCCAGATGTACACATGTGTTCCATATTGCACCGTTGAGCATTCCTAACTCATAAAAGAAAGTCATAGATGTGCTCTGTTGACCAAAATAACCTTGGACACAACAAATTCTCTTTTCTCCTTAAATTTGTGCAGGCAATAAGATTTCTCCTCGATATTGTGTAGGCAATGAGATTAAAATCCAAAAAGAGAAGGACATTCCAGGGTTTTCTGTCACATTAGAGTTTCTTCTTGTCCGGAAAGGCAGAGACAAACCTCTATAGGACCACACCCATGACTAAAACCCCATGGAAAAAAGCTGTAAAACAAACAACCATCCATCAGTGATGTCATGGCTAGAGCAAATAGCAGACTCTGTGTATCATTATTTTAAAAAAATACATCCAGTATAACTGAAATAGGGCCTTTTTGGATTTGATTCCCAACAACATATATACTTTGGGCTAATGCATATATACAATGTGTTGTCGAAGGCTTTCATGGCCGGGATCACAGGGTTGTTGCATGTCTTTTGGGCTGTGTGGCCATGTTCCAGAAGTATTCTCTCCTGACGTTTCGCCCACATCTATGGCAGGCATCCTCAGAGGTTGTGAGTTATGGCTGCCATAGATGTGGGCGAAACATCAGGAGAGAATACTTCTGGAACATGGCCACACAGCCCGAAAGACATACAACAACCATATATACAATGTTTACAAGCAAGGTAATATTTGACAACCACAATATAGACATTCAGCCAAATTGGATTAGTTTGCAAAAAAATTCCTTGCTAATCTTGAGCTTGGTCCAGAAGAATATTTTGGTAGAATGTTGTGCTTTTCTCAATTCTGAGCATGTGCTTTTAAGCCTACCACTGTAACCTTCAATAATGGCTAATACTGTCATCGTTTTCACAAAGACAAATATTCTAAAGTGAATTTTGTGTTTTTCTGTGCTGATTAAGTCTGCATAAGCATGGCTGTGCTTTTCACAATAAACACATAATTGGTGCAGAAAATTCAATGACTTTAAATAGCTATTTCATTATCTAGTCAACTACCATCTACTGTAAGAGCAAAATGTCGAGCATTCAGTGAATCAGTATTTTCCAATCAAATGTGACAATTACAGGCAGGCCCAGAGTTACAAGCTTCTGACGTACAAATGATTCATAGTTAAGAATGGGGGGTGAGAAAACAGGAACTGAGAGAAGTCTACTCCTAGAAAGGGAAATTCACTCCTAAAACAGTTATCAGGGGGAAAGGGTGGCTTAACTGAAGCTTTATCACCAATCATTGTTTCCACAATAAGTAATTTTTTTCAAAATTCAGTTATCAGAGGGACAGAAAATGAGGTGAAAACTTCTGAAAGCAAAACAAATGAATTAGGAGTGTTAACTCTTCCTTAAGCTAAGTCTCTCTCTCTCTCTCTCTGTATGTGTGTGTGTGTGTGTGTGTGTGTGTGTATATATATATCATAAATGTAAAGGTTTCCCCTGACATTCAGTCTAGTTGTGTCCGACTCTGGGGGTTGGTCTATTTCTAAGCCGAAGAGCCACTGTTGTCCATAGACACCTCCTAGGTCATGTGGCCAGCATGACTACATGGATCGCCATTACTTTCCCATCAAAGCGGTACCTATTGATCTACTCACATTTGCATGTTTTCGAACTGCTAGTTTGGTAGAAGCTGGGGAAAATAGTGGGAACTCACTCCGCTCCCTGGATTCGAACTGCCAACCTTTCGGTCAGCAACTTCAGCAGCTCAGCGGTTTAACCCACTGTACTACCAGGGGCTCCCTATATATATATATACATATATATATATACACACACACACACACGCGCGCGCGCGCGCACACACACACACACACACACACACACACACATATATACACACAGCTGGAGTTATATTTAGAAAATGTACCACTTCCGACTTTCATATAAATTCAGTTTAAGAACAAATGTACAAAACCTATCTTGTTTGTAACTTGGGAACTTTCATTCTTCTAAGCATCACAAAGGCTAATAAATTCGCTGTCAATGAATGACAATTAATAATACACAGCTCTGAGAAACAAGGAAATTACTCATTTCATCTTCCAACATAATATTTAAAAACCAGATGTTATTCTGAGAAAGATGAAGAAACTCATTTCATCCCTGGTCAGCTCTTTTCATAAGGCAGAAAAACATTAATTATGAGAACATCTTTCAACAGTGGAAGTCGCAAAATGTCTCTTGTTCTTTCACATTAAATGAAGTACAGAGGGTTTTAAAAAACATGCATTTTTTTCCTTTGACTTTTCAGGAATTCCTGCATTTCCAAAACTTGATTTTCAATATACCAGAAATATTTGTTAAAAACAAAGCATTTCACAAAGATCTACATTCTACAATTATATTTACTTCTAAATATTTGTTGTTTGCCCCAACTTGTTTCCGACTGAAGACAAACTCTAAGGTGGCCTTTATCGTTGGGTTTTCTTGGGAAAGTTTGATCAGAGGATTGCCGTTGCCTTTGTCTGAGAGAGTGAGACTTATCCAAGGTCACCCGGTGAGTTTTCACAGCCAAGTGGGGTTTCGAGTCCTAGTCCAGTGCTCAAACCATCACACCATGGTAGCTCCAGAATATTTATAGAACTCTTACATCTTTTTCCAAACCATAATCTTTATTTTCTTTTTAAAAATAACCACAATGGAGTTAACTACTGAATATAGCACTTCTTAATGTAAGTCAGGGATGGGAATAAAGTGATCCTCCAGGTACTGGTAAACCGCATTTCCCAGCTTTGCTCATTGGCTGCAATGGATAGGTCAAGTGGGCGCATTGGGCCAAGTGCAATCTATGTACTTGCAATGATTCTGTTGCCAAAAATTCCTTTCTTGAGTCAATCATTAATAATGACAAAAATATTATTCAAGGAGTTCAAGGGCAAACCGTCTTTTTGATGAAGACATGGAGAGGGAGATGTGGCCACCAGGATCTCCTGGTGGGCTAATGTGCCCCCTATGCTTTTTACAGTTGTCTAATCCCTGCTGAAGGCAGCTGTAGTCTAACATTATCTAGAAAGCCACTTGATTCCCAGATGCAGCATTATAACATTGTTCAAGATAATAAGGAATATATCAGCACTTACACAACGAATCTCATTAAGCTTCTTCCACAATTGTATTTAGGTATAATCCTGCATCCAGTCAAGATACACCATCCCTTATAATGGATTTAATCAGCTTGACTATGGGGTTAATTAAAACTGTAGAATTAAAACAGTTTACCACCACTTTAACTGGCATGGCTCAATGTTATGGGAGTTGTATATGGTAAGGCCCCAGTATTCTTATGCCAGAGATGGCTAAAGATCTTGTAAAAAATGTAGCTTCCACTATTTCTTCGTATTGAGCCATGACAATTGTAGTGGTGTGTGTAGATGCATATTTCCAAGCAAGTTTTGAAAACAAATCACATCTTTTCTGGTGTCAAGACCATTTGCCGTTGATGTGTTTTCATGTGCCAGAATGAAATGTATACCTTTTCAGATAAAATTTCTATCAATTTTAAAAAGAAAAATTTCGGGGTAAATGGCAAGAGAATTCTATTGCTTTTTAAAAAATCAATCCTTATACAAAAACCAATGCAAATCCTAGCTTAAAACGAGGTGTCAACTGTGATCACTTTACCATCATTTGGTCTCTTCTAATAGAAAACGCATTTCTAGGTCAAAAATTTCTTCAATTCTCTCCTATGATTTCAGTTAGAGTGCTCCTTGAGCGCTCTAACTGGAGGTCAGCTGTGACCAGCAGTGCTGCAGAATTTGAAGAGGCACAAATGGAGGGCTTAAGGGAAAAACATGCCAAGAGGAAGGCGCATCAAGTCAACCCTGACTGGGACTGCCTTCTGTCTGGAAATCGATGTCTTCGCTGTAGGAGAACATGCAGATCAAGAGTAGGGCTCCACAGCCACCTACGGACCCACCGCCAAGACACTGCGCTTGGAGGACCATCATCCTTGGTCTATGAGGGATCACCTAAGTATGATTTCAATTCCCTCCTATGATTTCTTTGTGTCTGTGAAAATAAATGGTGGAGGGATAGAGTTTTATGCTAGCTGCAGCTATAGAATCAATGCAGTTTGATCTCACTTGAATGGACATGGCTCAATGCTATGGGACCCTGGGATGAGTAGGTTCATCAGGACTTTAGTCCCATCTGGTAAAGTGTGCTAGCGCCTTACCAAACTGCAAATTCCAGGTTTTCATAACATCAAGTAATAACAGTAAAGAGGTATCAAACTCCATTAATTCTACAGTGTAGATGCACTTCAGGTGTGATTCCTGTCCATCAACTGCTTTTACTTCTGCCAAACAATGACCTCCAGTACTCTCCATCTTATATAGGCAGTTTACACTCAGATAAAAATAGTCATTCGGAATTCATCTCACTTATCTTTGGACACACATTAGTCATCAACTTTGTTCATATTATAAAGATAGTAATGACCAGATAGGTGTATCAGTTAACATACACACTTAATTTTAGTTCCCTATTGTCTAAGTCACGGTTTAGACCTTTGATACCCATATCACATATGGGAAATCCTTCAACGGATCCGCATATTTTCTGAAATCAATATAACTATTTGCATTTCATGTCATCACCTCTCCAAATATATATACACAACTTGTACCTCAGAAGACTGCATAGCTTATTGTCTGCTAATCTTCCTCTGAGGCTAAACATCTGGCCAAGGAAACCAGCCTGAAATATTTAAGAGTGCCAACTTCTTTTTCTTTTTACTAAGTAGGTAAGGATTACAGGTCTTTGAGGTAAGCACAATGCCTAATTGATTTATTAAATATCAAACAGCCACAGTCACCAGAATCAACCCTACAGAGGCTGTTCAATTCTGTTGATATGCTCCAGTTCACAAAAAAAGTGACTACGTAAGCATTCACGTTACTGGAGAGAGTCATACCAAGGCATGAGAAGAAATCAAATAAGTTCTTTTGAAGGAAAGGAAACTAATGCAAGCATGGATACTCCACAGACGTGCCATGCTTAGAAGAGAATAATGGAAACCAAGGATTGTGACTCTAGTCATCCATTCTTTCTTATGAGAGGCTCTCTGTGGAGGCAAAAAGGCAGAGGTATATCATACAGTGCTGGCCCTAAAATTTCTAACAGCTTTACAACACTCGCAGTTTAAAATATCGCAGATTTTTCCTATCTTTGTCAGAATTAAATGTTGCACAGACAACATGAAGAATGCTTTGCCATGACTGCATCCTTTCTCAACATCTCTGTTGGCTGCACTTAAGACAACACAATATGATAAATACAATATTTACAAGGGGTTTTTTTGTCAACAAACAAAACGACCTCCAGGAAAGCCCAGTCATAATACAAACTGGTGGGGAAAAAAATAAGGAACTTTTCTTTGATTCCCTTCATACAAAATAATTGCCCACTTTGTCTACACAGTAGAAACTGAATTGGCAACATTGATCTATCTTGATACGTCTTCATATGTAAAAAAAACATACACATTCGTCTGCATATACCTAGAGCGTGACTGATCCCAAATTTCAACCAGTATTTCTTTCAATGCGGGGAATCCAGGACTCAAAGCTGTTCCAACGTTCAGTTGATGGGCATGACCTGCTCCAGTGTACAAACAACCAAGAGCAAACCCACAGACGCCAAGGTAAGTTACTGCATGTGCAGGTGCGAGACTCAAATTCACTCCATCTTTCAAGGACAACCATTTCCGACAACACTTGACAAAAAAGAAAACGAACAAAAAAGAAGATCCTCTTTCATCATAAAGGTATCCACGCAAAACATTACGGGTGGGTTGGGCATAAAGAGTCTTCTCAATTCAGCCATACAACTTTTCAGCTTTGAATATCACGTTGTCCATGTCGTGATAGTTTTTCCCATTTAAATGTTCACTGTTGCAATCATGACTATAGGTGAAGCTCTGAGCATCAGTGATTGAAGAGGACACGGTGTACGAAGCTGAGCGAAGAGCATCCGAGTGGGCAAAACTGTGTTCAAATTGGAACTTGAATTGATGCCAGTTCCTTCTCAGTACAGACTGGACCTATTCAAAAATAAAGCAGAATATTTATATCAGCTAAGAGAAGAAGAAAAAAAAACACCAACTATTTAAGTAGAAAAAGAGAAGGGCAAAAAGATGAGCAACAAACATAATTTCTCCATTTTATATTCTTAGTATGATTAATTTTTAATCTGCAGTACATGTGAGCTAAGGAAGTGTTCAAGGACTAGCAATGCTGACTAATTCTTTTCTCTGCAGTGGTGCTGAATGAACTGAATCCAAAATGGGAGTGAGTAAAGTCAGGGAGAGTGCCATCAAAACTCCAGGATGGGCTAATGAATTGGAGGTACAAAACCTACGACCAGCCAACAGTGAGGGGTGAAAATTTAATAAATTCAGATATTTTTGAGCCAAAGTAGGGTCTCACTAGAGCTCTTTTTTGGCAGGATGAAACTCTGTCTTTCTGCACTGAGAAAGTCACTACTACTGTTGCCACTCGGCCAGTGTCCTTCTGGCTGCTTTTATAAACCAGGAAGGTCTGGCACACATGTGGTAGGACTTTTCTAATGACCCTGTCCACATAATCAGGCTACATAAACTAAAAAGATTCCAGTAACACTAGATGCACAGGCACCAAGGTTATATCAACTGGAACTATATCAACTACAAGTCAGAGTGGATCTGGATGACTATCTACAAGGTGTCATGAAAATTCTTTAAAGCAGATTGTCAAGTAGTCGGCAGAAAAAATGGAATGCAAAGATACAGAATGGGGGACGCCTGGCTTGACAGCAGTGTGTGCGAAAAAGACCTTGGAGTCCTCGTGGACAACAAGCTAAACATGAGCCAACAATGTGATGTGGCAGCTAAAAAAGCCAACGGGATTCTGGCCTGCATAAATAGGGGTATAGTGTCTAGATCCAGGGAAGTCATGCTACCCCTCTATTCTGCCTTGGTCAGACCACACCTGGAATACTGTGTCCAATTCTGGGCACCGCAGTTGAAGGGAGATGTTGACAAGCTGGAAAGCGTCCAGAGGAGGGCAACTAAAATGATTAAGGGTCTGGAGAACAAGCCCTATGAGGAGCGGCTTAAAGAGCTGGGCATGTTTAGCCAGCAGAAGAGAAGGCTGAGAGGAGACATGATTGCCATGTACAAATATGTGAGGGGAAGTCATAGGGAGGAGGGAGCAGGCTTGTTTTCTGCTGCCCTGCAGACTAGGACATGGAACAATGGCTTCAAACTACAGGAAAGGAGATTCCACCTGAACAGGAAGAACTTCCTCACTTTGAGGGCTGTTCGACAGTGGAACTCTCTCCCCCAGACTGTGGTGGAGGCTCCTTCTTTGGAGGCTTTTAAGCAGAGGCTGGATGGCCATATGTCGGGGGTGCTTTGAATGCGATTTCCTGCTTCTTAGCAGGGGGTTGGACTGGATGGCCCATGAGGTCTCTTCCAACTCTACTATTCTATGATTCTAGTCTGTATTTTCTACTTGAGGATCAATGTGTCACAGCCCTCTGCTGGGCAACTCTTTGAAGATGCAATGGTGGCAGCAAAGAACCTACTCCATTGCCATGGAGTAGGTTCTTAGGTAGACTCTAGTTTGGTCAGACTAACTTCAGGACTTCCATCAACTTTGCCCAGTTCTTGTCTCACTTGCTTCCTCAGGGGGCTGGTTTGGTTTCACTCTATAAGAGGGATGCTCAGGAGTGTTTATGTCCATTGCTCTGACCATTTCCACATTTCAGAAGTCAGCCAGAGGTTCAACAGACTTGCTGGAGGGAGGGCCCAAAGCCAGCCCATGCCCGAGTCCTAGAAGTGAAAGGAAATCTCCAAGAGCCATCAAGAATCTGTCTGGATCCATTAGCCTCCTGAGGCAGAGTGTCCTAATTTGTCTCCTAACTCTGCAGAGGTTCCAAGTTCCAGAGAGTCTAAACCTGACTAGGTAATGTTCAGTTCATGGCAATGGAACTGTGGAGAGTTCCTCTACACCACTATCAGCATCATCCCATCCTGCATAGAAAACAAGATTGAGAATTTGCTCGGATGCATGAGTAGGGCCAGATACCACTTGGGAAAGACCCACAGTTGTCATGGAGGCCATGAAGTTCCTGACAGGAGAGCTTCAACATGGATGTTGAAGTCCCCCAGCATTACTTGCTGCATGAGACCATCTTGCCTAGCTCAGGAAAGGAAACAGTAGAGCAGCGGGATGAATGGTACACCAACAGAATTGCTACTAACTAATAAATTAACTATCCACTAATACAACAAATTAATGTTCACTTTCTCAAATTAATGATAAGAATTTAATTTCTTCCTTCCCAACAATCAATACTGAATTAATTTTATATCTAACATTCCAAGCTCTATAGTCATTTCATCCAATATTTTTCCTTCAATCATCACAAATCTGGAAAGTAAATGCAAGCATTGAGAATGGTGTGGCTTAGTCTTGGAAATTAAGTAGGAACCCACAAGAACAGCTCTGAGCAACCATAAGACTATGATAAAATGCAGTCAATCAATATTTTGTAGACATGTTGACCAATGTCTGTTGTTCCTCCTGATACTAAAATACTCCTAAGCTATGCATTGGCTTATTGTAGCAGGAATTTTCAGTCAGCAACATTGATTCACATTTCCAACAAGCAGCTGGAAAAAAAGTGTTTCCTGAACAAAGTTCAGCCAGCTTTTCTACCTTGGTTAAAAATACATTGGATAAAATAGATGAAGGCACACGATGCCCATGTTTGTTTATCCACTGCTTTGGAAGGATGTTCTGTTTTACAATAGTTTCCGTTCATACAATATGGCAGGCCACCTGTGCTACAGGAAGCTTGCTTTACTAGGGACCTTGGTGAAATGTACATGAAACCCATCTCTTCCAAGAACAACTGTCATCAGGGATAAAAAGTTGCAAAATCCGCTTTGTTAAAAGATTTCCTTCTGTTGTTGTTGGTGAGGATTCTTCCTTAACGTTGTCAGTTCAAAATTTAAAATACTGGATGTAACATTTAAAACCCTATACAGCTGGGCCTTGAAAACATTGGAGAAAACCAATAATGTTGGCAGAATGGGAAACTATCTGGACCAAAAAATTAAAATACACCTATGCAATGGACTTGAAAGAAAACTGGCTTAAAATGTTCCACCGCTGGTATATCACACCAAAGAAATTAAATCAAATGTACAAGAATACTTCAAAAAACTGTTGGAAGTGTGAGGACCAAGAGGGAAGTTTTTTCCACATGTAAAATTACGAAAATATATTGGGAGAAGGTCCACAAAATTTGTCAGGAAATTCTTAAAATTGTCTTCCCCAGAAAAGCGGAGTATTATCTTTTGGGGATAACAGATCAGAATATCCACTTAGGGCCGAATGATGATAAAATATTTACTTATCTAACGACTGCCGCCAGAATCTGCCTTGCTAAAAGATGGAAGCAAAAAGAAATACCGAACACGGAGGAATGGCTACAGAAAGTGAGAGAAATAAAAGACATGGACAAATTAACTTTTCTATTAAAGAGAAATACAGGGTCCCCGATAAAATACACAGACTGGAGTAAAGTAGAAGAGTATGAAAGGAAAAGTAAATGAAGATTTAATTTGAATGAGCAGAAGAATAACCTCTTTTGGTCTTCCATTTTCCAAATTACTGTTTACTGGAAGCAAAGAATCTGTGACACAGACAATAGAAAGGCTATCATCTATTATTATTAGTATTATTATTTTTTCTTTTTCTTTTTTGTTTTTTAATGATGGCCTTTATTACGAAGGAGACGGTGGCTGATCTATAATGGGTTTGTATATATAGATCACCCCCTTCCTCAGGATTAGAGAATGGGAAACGCAAAGGCAAAGATGGAAGTTCCTTTTTTTTGGGGGGGGGTATTTTTGATTGGTTTTTTTTCTCTTCTTCAAGCTTTTAAATTTCTTTACTATCCTAATTTCATTTTCCGCACTTTCTATATCGAAATTGTTCTCACTCTTTTGTTGTATTAAAATATTCTCTAATAAACTAATAAAGATATATTAAAAAAAGAAAACATTGGAGAAAACCCTTAATACTACTGATAGTTTAATTACATTTCAACTTTGGAAGCTATCATGAATCTCCAGTTCAGAGGTCAATGTCCATTATTATTGGCTATGCTGGGCGTGCCTATTGGTAATGGAAGTCCAATAACATAAGCATACCAGATGCTGCCCAGTCTTGTTGTATGTTAACACAAAGGTGCCACAGAGCTGGTTTCATAGGAAATTAGTGTGAACTCTAGTATGTGTGCAAACTACATTACGCCACAATTCCCTTGCTACATTGGTGGACATGGAGGGTTTTTAAAATAAAGCTTTCAGGATTATTTTTATTTCAAATCAGCTGCTAGAATCACTACTAAAAGAAAATAAATCATTTACTATACCTCTCCATTAAAGAAGCAGAAAATTGTCGCCACAAGCAAGCCCTGTAAAATAAATCATAAAAATGGTTAATTATTTAATATATAGCTGTACATCACACACACACACATATATATAGAGAGAAAGAGAGACATAAATTCATTCATACAGAGAGAACACGCTGTACTAGCGTTATCATTAATTTGTATGTATACTGTTGCTATTTTGTAGCTTGCTGGGTTTATAGTATCTTTTAAATTTATTATTGTTTTAAGTGTAATTGGATCAATTTTATTGTTTATTGTGGGATTTTGGATATTGTTGCACTATTGAGTGCTTTCTGTGAGCTGTCCCAAGTCCCCGTGGGAAGATGGTGGAATGATACAAATAAATTATTATTGTTTTATTGTATGACATAGCAAACAAGATAGATATGCTGGATTTCGTATCACAAAATCACAAATCGAACACTTCCCAAGTGTCTAGGACTGTGTGATGTATTTTCGGATGATGCGTGCAGATCCCAGTAGGGTGGCCTTTTGCAGTTGGCAGATGGTGATTTTGTCAATGTCTATTGTTTCCAAATGCCGGCTGAGATCTTTTGGCACGGCACCCAATGTGCCCATCACCACCGGGACCACCTGCACTGGTTTCTGCCAGAGTCTTTGAAGTTCAATCTTGAGGTCCTGGTAGCGGCTGAGTTTTTCCTGTTGTTTTTTGTCAATGCGACTGTCACCTGGGATGGCAACATCAATGATCCAAACCTTTTTCTTTTCCACAACTGTGATGTCTGGTGTGTTGTATTCCAGAACTTTGTCAGTCTTTGTCAGTCCCACAGTATCTATATTATTATTATTATTATTATTATTATTATTATTATTATTATTATTATTATTATTATGCCATCTTTTCCCCACATAGGAAGCACAGCTGCTTCCAGTGAGAGTAAATTAAAAGACATAACATTTTAAAAGAATTTAAATTGTCAATAAAACCCAGCATAAAACCATTAAAAAGATATACAAAAGTTTTAAAAGATAAATAAAGCATCCCAGTAGGACGTTCCCTTGCTTGCACATGAAAAGTCCCCTTAAACAAAACAGTACCCTCCTTTAGAAATGCCCTGAGTTTGGATTTAACTCTATTTGCGGATTGCATTGGCAGCAAAACACTATCACATCTATCACCAAAAGGGCTGTTTTTGTGCCAAAGCAACAGCCAATTGGAAAAACCTTGTTCTTTTTAGTGGCATTGCCAAAATGCCAAGCAATGGGGCAAGCTTGCTAGGGGGGCAAAGAACATTTATGCAAATACATTTATTCATTTTCTTTTTTAAAAATCCCAAAGGGAATGCTTCCCCAGGAACAACAAGTGCTCATAAAGATGCCAGCCCCTATAGATTTCAACATGAATATATGGCTGAGTATTTCAAACAAAATGAAAGGCTGGAAGACAGTTTTCAAGCCTCACAGCTGATGTTTCAAAAAGGAGTTGATTAAAATATGCCTATCACTCATATGGCTGGCATTTCCGAACCGTCAACTGCACAGGTCTCTTGAGACAGGATACCTGATAGTGCGTGAGGATATGCATCACATAGTCATAAATCTCTTCAGCGATGCGGCCCTCTGGTCGCCAGGGAACCAGCACAAATTCAATGCCAAGAAGTGGCACCAATATGAGGGTGGCTCGGACAGCCTTCATGTAGAGATTGGATTCTGCCTGGTGGGTGACCTTGAGTTTGGTTATCAAAACCCGAACAATGTTCAAGAGGAAAAAGAGATTCACCTACAAGGAAGATAAAAAGAATGCTGTTAATTGTTGGTGATTCTGTTATATGAACAATCAGCCAAATATCCCAGCCAATCTGTGCCATTCACACTAAATAAAATGGTAAGGGCTTTCCCCTGACATTAAGTCTAGTTGTGTCTGACTCTGGGGGTTGGTGCTCATCTCCATTTCTAAGCAGAAGAGCTGGCGTTGTCCGTAGACACCTCCAAGGTCATATGGCTGGCATGACTGCATGGAGCCCCGTTACCTTCCCGCCAAAGTGGTACCTATTGATCTACTCACATTCGCATAGAATCATAGAATAGTAGAGTTGGAAGAGACCTCATGGGCCATCAGGGCCGTAGCCAGAAAAAAAATTCGGGAGGGGTTTTGAAAATTTCGGGGGGGGGGGGGTTGAACCCCTAGCACACACCTCTCCCCGATACAAACCTGTCAATATCTGCTTGAAATAGTGCCTGGAGGGACTCTTAATGTTTTACGCCTCATAGACTTAGCATGGGGATTTGGTTAACCAGGTAAAATTCATGAGTAAACCAGGTTTTTTTTATAACCTGAAAAATTTCGGGGGGGGGGGGGTTGAACCCCTAAAACCGCCCCCTCGCTACAGGCCTGTGGGCCATCCAGTCCAACCCCCTGCTAAGAAGCAGGAAATCGCATTCAAAGCACCCCCGACAGATGGCCATCCAGCCTCTGCTTAAAAGCCTCCAAAGAAGGAGCCTCCACCACGGCCCAGGGGAGAGAGTTCCACTGTCGAACAGCTCTCGAACAGCATGTTTTCAAACTACTAGGTTGGCAGAAGCTGGAGCTTACAGCAGGAGCTCATCCTGCTCCCCACACTTGAACCGCTGACCTTTCTATCAGCAAGTTCAGTATCAGTGGTTTAATCCGCTGCACTACTGGGGGCTCCCTTAAATACAGCATGAATTATCTCTTTTCCAAAATGCTTGGGACTAGAAGTATTTTGGATTTGGAATCCCTGTATAGTCAGCCCTCCTCACTTGCTGGGTTTAGGGGCATAGGCCCCCCATAAAAGTCATTTATGCTTCATATATACCTTATATGCATAGCTTGAAAGCAAATGTATACAATATTTGTAATAATTTTGTGCATAGAACAAAGTGTGTACACTGAACAATGAGAAAGCAAAGATGTCACTATCTCAGCCACCTGCTTTTGGAGGATTTTGGGATTCCGGATAAGAATTATGTTTGTTCATAAACAAAGCTGGAAAAAAAGCTAAAGCTCTTTTGGTTAGTTAGACTTGTGCTGTTTAGCAATAAGCGCATGATGAGATGGAAAATATCTTGGTCCCTTCAAATGCATTGGTCATGTTATGATGTATGTGACAATTCTGAAATAAGAATGTTTTGCGCACTAAGTTTTCACAAAGAGAACTGCTACATTAACAGTTTTCCCCACTTACCAAAGTAATGGCCAAATTTTCGTCTCATGTTTCATTCTTGCACATAAGGGTCACTGAGATTTAAGGACGCTTATCTGTCTCATCTAATTCCTTGCTGGGCATGCAGCAGCATGTTTTTCCCTTGGTAATTTATAATCAGCTGTCTCTACCTTGCATCCCCATTCCATAAAACAGTCTTCAGAGCAATCCCAAATATTTGGGCCATTTGACTCATTGCTTTTGCATGATGATATTTTTTAAAAAACAGTCCTCCAGTATTTTATGTCAACTGAAGGGAAACATAAGGCCTATTTCAAGAGAGAGTGCAGAAGCATGAGGAAAAGAGACCTCTGTTCCTAATTGGAAAATAAAGAAATGAAAGAGGAAGCTGCCAGCATGGATGGCATGTGGAATTGTATTAATTTTATTACCATATATACTCGAGTATAAACCGACCCGAATATAAGCCGAGGCACCTAATTTTACCACAAAAAACTGGGATAACTTATTGGCTTGAGTATAAGCTGAGGGTGGGAAATGCAGCAGCTACGGGTAAATTTCAAAATAAAAATAGATACCAATAAAATTTCATTAATTGAGGCATCAGTAGGTTAAATGTTTTTTGAATATTTACCGTATTTCAAAGAAAAACAATAAACTAGGGTTGTTGTATGTCTTTCGGGCTGTGTGGCTATGTTCCAGAGGTATTCTCTCCTGATGTTTCGCCCACATCTATGGCAGGCATCCTCAGAGGTTGTGAGGCATGGATAAACTAGGCAAGGAAAGGAAACAATATATATCTGTGGAGAGTCCGCAGATATATATTGTTGGAGACCACCCCAACAACTATCATGTCAGACTACACAGAGAAGCCATTGAAATCCACAAGCATGTGGACAACTTCAACAGAAAGGAGGAAACCATGAAAATGAACAAAATCTGGCTACTAGTATTAAAAAACTCAAAAATCAAAACAGTAGATGGGAAGCAACACTCTGAGGACAGAGGAGCCCCACGAACGGCTAATGACTGAACAAAGGATGCCCCTCAGGCAAGAGACAAACCTTTCCAATGCTAATTAGGGTGATTAACTGAAACATTAATGCTAGCTTCCAACTGACAAAAGACTCTTGTCACACCCTGGACTCTCCACAGATATATATTGTTTCCTTGCCTTGCCTAGTTTATCACATATGCATTTCCCCCTGAAACGTTTGCAAATCCACCCCTCTCTCTATGTATGTGCATTTCCCCTACAATATTTTAAGCCCTATATATAGGTAGGTAATAATATATTCATATCTATCCAGACATCTCTCTTTGTATAGATATTTGCAGAGACTTGCAAACATATGAGGGTAAATTCATATATAAAAATAATGTATATGTATGGCTACAGATGCACAGGTACATGGATCTATATATCAATAGGGGAATAGCGTCTAGATCCAGGGAAGTTATGCTCCCCCTCTATTCTGCCTTGGTCAGACCACACCTGGAATACTGTGTCCATTTTTGGGCACCACAGTTGAAGGGAGATGTTGACAAGCTGGAAAGCGTCCAGAGGAGGGCGACTAAAATGATTAATGGTCTGGAGAACAAGCCCTATGAGGAGCGGCTTAAAGAGCTGGGCATGTTTAGCCTGCAGAAGAGAAGGCTGAGAGGAGACATGATAGCCATGTACAAATATGTGAAGGGAAGTCATAGGGAAGAGGGAGCAAGCTTGTTTTCTGCTGCCCTGCAGACTAGGACACGGAACAATGGCTTCAAACTACAGGAAAGGAGATTCCACCTGAACATCAGGAAGAACTTCCTCACTGTGAGAGCTGTTCGACAGTGGAACTCTCTCCCCGGGGCCGTGGTGGAGGCTCCTTCCTTGGAGGCTTTTAAGCAGAGGCTGGATGGCCATCTGTCGGGGGTGCTTTGAATGCGATTTCCTGCTTCTTAGCAGGGGGTTGGACTAGATGGCCCATGTGGTCTCTTCCAACTCTACTATTCTATGATTCTATGATTCTATGATTCTATGATTCTATATGTATAAAAGATTTGAAAAAGACCTGCAAACATAGGAGGGGAAAATTCATATATAAAATTATTGTATATAGATAGATAAACATATAAAGGTACATAGAGATGGCAAAAGCTTGCAAAGGGTTAATGCCTATATATCTGTAGGAGAGATTAACAAATATTTCAGGGGGAAATGCTTTCATAAGATTAATGAATATATAAATTTTTCTTCTTCCTGATTTGCAAGGGTGTCTCTCTTTTCAAAACATTCCCTTGATTAAGAGCCAGGGAGGCTTTGCAAAAGTAAACACACTGATAAGGGAGGAGAAGAGAGAAATAGATCACATATTGCAAGCAATAGCCTGCAGACTCCATTGCCAGCCTTGACCTTGACCCGATTATAAGCCGGGGGAGGCTTTTTCAGCACATAAATAAGGGCTGAAAAACTCGGGCTTATCTTCGAGTAGGCAGTGGAGAAATGAAATAAAATCAAGCCCTTTAAAACAATAACATTCCTTTGGTTATTTAATTATTTATTAAATGAAAGAGACTAAAAGCATATTAAACAATTACCAGGTCAAATAGGTTCAAAGGTTAATGCAGATTAAAACCATATGTATGGCTATTTTGGAACAAACCTGTTAGTCCACAATGTAGTTAGTAATTAATTACATTTTACTTGGCACCGACATGAAGCCAAGGGGAAAGCAGAACTGGGGTGCCACACAAAAGAAGGACCTATCCCATCTCTTCCCACATCATACTGAGCCCACGACTGGGACACAAAGGAGAGGGCCTATTCAGTAGACTTCAATCCTTGGACCCAAGTAATTTGACATATTAGATCATCAGTAATACCTTTCAGACCATAAGTATTTTGGCAACCATATCATCCAGTGCAACAAAGCTGGGAGGGTATATGCTCATCAAGCTTTGATTTTCCATTGTCTTCTTCTAACAGGACAGATCTGAATGGAATTGAGTAGTACCAGTTCACGGCTCTGTGTCCATATATGGCAATTCTGAATTTTTAACTCTCAGTTTTGACATAGATAAATAATTTATAGGTAAAAAGTTCCAATTTCTATTGCCACGTTCTAAGGAGCAGACATACCTGAGCATAGGTCCCATTGGAGTTTATGTCCAAGTAAGCAGACAAAAGCTCCTGTCTGGATGGGATGGGAGGAGCCAATGA